>NC_068318.1:27939453-28201953 GCF_025860055.1 Xyrauchen texanus
GTCATGTTTGTAGCTTTGGAAACAAATTCCTTGATTGCCTGAGAGGCTATTTGCCTACCTTGTGGTTTGGAAAAACATAACACAATAGCACTCTCAACACATATACTGAAGTTAAAATGTTTTATAGGGATCCCGCAGGCATAGAAATCCTTAAAATATTAACCCACTGGAAAAATCACGTAAAAGTTGAGTAAATGTATTGGTCATACTGTATGGGAATCCTTTAGAAGATCAACTCATAATGAGATGGAAAATGGTAAGATATTGTGCGAATTTGGTCTTACAAAAAAGGTACATCTTTTATTTCACAACCAACCAATCGACAGACAGAATTTCAAATGGATACAGCCATGATGTCAATTTGCAGACAAACCCAGAAAGATAATTCGCCAAGCGTTCCCTGTGGAATTTCTTTTGGGTTTTTATAATAAGGTTGGTTTTTTTCTGCAACATAAATTACCTCAAATGTGAATTTTGAACCTGCCATGTTTGAAAAATTTATGTTGCCTACAAGCTACAGTAAAAATACCACAAGCTTGTGTGTGAACATGCCTGGTGAAAAGGAAAACCATAGTAGTTCTTAACTAGCGAATTGTTAGCAAAATCATTTAAAAAAAAAAAAAAAAGAAAAAACACTGCAGCTTCAAAATTCATGTTTGAGGTATGACTGTGTGTAATTCATGTTGTGGAACAAAATGTCCAAGTATCTTCAAGTAATGTTAACCATAGATCTTATTTTACTAAATTCTCGAGGGAACCCATAGCTTGAAAATGGTAACTCTCTTCCCGGATTTTGGACTACAACCTTAACAGTTATATACAGGCAGGCATCACATTTTAGCTAGCTTCCTATCCAACACTTTATTTTCAGGGCTTGTTTCACTGAGTTCTAAATATTTGTGACTTTTTGCCAAATTGTGCCACACTCAAGTGCTCTCCGTGACTCATGCGATAAAATCACGGCCACTCTTCCGTGAAAGGTGTTCAGGTCAAGTAGTCTGGCTTCGTAGCCTGGCTGTTCCCGCTCTTTTATTGCACCGCCGTTTTCTCATTAGAGAAGATGAAACGTGTAGCACACAGATAAAAGCTTTGCTCTCTCCCCTCTGATTACAGCTAACCTTGTTTTCTCAGTCTTGATAAAATGCACTTCTTTTAAATTGCAATTGATTTCTGATGCGTCACTAACAATATCCGAAAGTGAAGTGTTTGAAGACGCTTGTTCAGTACATTTACATCTAGGCAGAATCCTCAGGGGACATACCATCAAAAGACAGCTTTGAGATTATAGAAGCAGATAATCATCGTTTGTCCTGGGGGATTGCGATTTGAATCTCACTTCTTATTTATAATTCTCAACGTTGCTGTTTTTTGGCTCGCTGGCATGGATTATCTGCAATGGTCTAATAGGAAAGGAGACCCTCTTGCGGTATATTTATTTCCAACGCCATCTAAAGAAGCCAAGCAGCTTTGATGTGTACTGCTTGATATGACAGATATTCCCTTATAGTCTTTCTGCAATCATTAGCCTCACATTTACTTGCAAACGCAGCACGTTTTCAGACCCTCTGATGTTTGAAGTCAAAGGTCATTCCTACTATGCAGTGTATAGTAATGTTCCCATCTTATATGTCTTAATATAGACAATTTGGATAAAATATTAGATCATTTTAAAGATGGAAATTATATTAGCTGTTTTCATTTATTTAAATTAAGTTATAAGGGTGAATTATAAAGAAATTTTGATTTATAGTGCTAGTCATATGGGTTACTTTAATTATACTTTTACAAAGCTCTTATGTAATTTCTGGAGCTTGTCAGCCCCAAACTCCATTCTCGTTTAATATATTGATAAGAGTGGCCAGGATTTTCTTCTTTTTTCCTACAGAAGAAAGTCATACAGGTTTGGAATGGGAAAAGGGTGAGTAAGTAATGGCAACATTTAAATTTTTTGGGTGAACTATTCCTTTAAGAAACATTCCAGGTTTATTGATTTATAGGTTGGCGATGAGGATGTTGGTGACGTTCCTCACCTCCTTCTGTCTGGACATGATGAAGACCAAACAGGTGTTGCCCACTAAGCCAACGGCTATGACAGTGCTATAAGACACTATCAGAAGTGTTGTGCCACTCACAGAAGAAGGGCATACGTTGGACTTCTAATGAGCCATTGTTATATAATGCACTTTTTTCTCTTTACGCTTAGCTTAGATGCTTCCATGGACATGCTGAACTAAAATTTTACCGCCATGCACCTAAAATAATAACATCTACATCTCCCATTTATGACTGCAATTTTTCATTTATTGAGACATAAGACAAATAGGGTCATTATATATTTAACAGAATTTCCCATTTAACTTTTCACGTTGCTACTGGTTATTAAAAAGCGATTTTATGATATTCTTACAAATGGAGTGTAGCTTTTTGTGCTCCTTTATTCATTAGTTTCCAATATCATTATCATCATTTCAGAGTTAAATTCTTTTAATTTCTGTAGCATCAAGAAAGACCACCGAGAAACATTTTCAAAAATAAAATGGGTTTGTGAACTTCTGCTTCAAGGCTGTGAGATTAATCTCGGATGCCATTTATAAGTAACTGCATCCTTGATTCACACATCCAAATCCTTTGATTCACATTTGTACAAAATGCCTTGCAAAATGAAAAGTGTGGGAAAGCATTTTATAGTTATATTTTTTATAGTTTAAAGTCGAAACACTCATTTTAAAAAGTGATATGCAAATTGTTACTTAGCCTCAGTCAACAATCACTTTCTTTGTATGGGAAAGAGATACAGTGGAAGTGAATGGTGACCGAGGCTAACATTCTGCCTTATACATTTCCTATTGCATTCCACGAAAAAAAGTGACACTGGTTTGGAACAACAAGAGGATGAGTAAACGATGACACAATTTTCATTTTTGGGCGACCTATCCATATAATTAATATATTTACCATTTAGCATCTTTTTGTTGCATCTTACATATACAACTGGTAAGTGCTACTAGTTTCGAATGCAACAGTTGCATGGAGGGGATTTACAAGTTCCTTGACAATCTGTCAGCATAGCCTTTTCACAAACATTATTATGTACCACTATATGTCTGGCGGCTTCAACAAAGCCTGTCTGCCATAGTTATATTTGCCAGAGATGCTTAAAAGGAGGTGGGAACAATCCCAAGGGACTATTTTAAACCCTGTGTGTAAATTACGTTCAGCAGTGTTCCAGTTCACGGCTGTGTGAGCGGAGGTGTATTTTTAAACCCAAATGATGTCATCTTGGGTGAGACGATTGCACTCTCTCTTCTGTCTTCTCTCTCTCAGCCAGCCATGTACCATCTGTAAACTTTTGCATAATTCATACCATTTTTTTTCCCTTCTTGAAATAAAAGATCAGATCAGGCCAGTAAATTTATGGGGTGTCTTTTTTTTCTTTGCGATTCCTTCAAATGGCATTCTGAAGTGCACAAGAGTAATGAGGGTCTCTGTCAAACATTGTGGCTGGGGAGGTGGAAATATTCTGCCTGTCGCCTCTCCCCTAACTACTAGATAATGAACAGTTCTTATTAAGATCAACATAATCTATTTGTCTGCTTTTTAAAGACTTGTTTCTTTTAATACACGTGAGATCAAGACTGTCTCTATCACTCTCTGATGTCATAATGTTAAATGATGGCCATTTCTAAAAATCAAATATATAATATATAAAATACATCCATGTTCTGTTTATATACACTTTACAGTATATACTGTATATAGGATCATTCAGATTTTTTTGCATTGAGCATGTTTACATGCAAGATCTTAAACCAATTATCCTTAATAAGCTGACATCATGTAAGGTCATGTTCAGTATACACATTAAAAGAAAATTCTCTCATCATACTCACCCTCATGCCATCCCAGATGTGTGTGACTTTCAATCTTCTGCAGAACACAAATTAAGATTTTTGGAAGAATATCTCAGCTCTGTAGGTCCATAGAATGCAAGTTATGGGTACCAAAACTTTGAAGCACAAAAAAGCATATAAAGGCAGCATAAAAGTAATCCATAAACCTCCAGTGATTTAATCCATGTCTTCTGAAGAGATCCAAAGAGTTTTGGCTGAGAACAGACCAAAATATAACGTCTTTTTCACTATAAATCTTGACATCAGCAGTCTCCATGGCGATCGTGATTTCAAGCCGAATTACACTTCATAGCACCACCTAGCACTGTGTGCATACGTGAAGCACTTGGACGTGTAATCGAGCTTGAAATCATGATCATGTCTAGAGACTGCAATGTACAGTGAAAAAGGAGTTCATATTTTGGTCTGTTCTCACCCAAAACTGATGAGATTGCTTCAGAAGACATGGATTAAACCACTGGAATTGTAAGCTTCCAATTTTTTGCTCACCATTCACTATGCGCAAACAAATTTATTGGCGTTCTTACAGAATTTTCCCATTTGCAAAGTGCTTACTATTTACGTTATTATATATTATATTATTATACGCTATTAAAATGGTCAAATATTTTACGTTCCATGATAGTTTGTTGTACTGCTTTAATACTTTGTCGTGAAATGTCACCTGGAATTGTGAGATTTCCCCATGAAACTCCTTAATATAGTACATACAATTACATAGTCAAATTCATGATCAAAGTCTTAAAAGAGTTTGAGTTTATTGTCATTTATTTGTTATTGCCTTTAAAGATACAATGAGTTACCTTCATATAGAATCATTCAATTGACTTGCAAAATGCCTTAGCAAGATGACATTGCTGGTACAGGACTATGTCCAAATAGCAATCTAAATTAAAATGTGTTTTTGTTTTGTTTTTCTCACAAGAGACAGCAGTGCAGTGTTTATATCCCTACATTTGGCGCCATCTAATGGTTCATTTTGCTACTACAGGCACTTTTACACCCCAACCACTGACAAGTTTCTCACAGAGAGTCATCCTTGAATTAAATAAAGAATATGTAGCAAAGTGAATTCCTGGTCTATGTTTAAAAAATAACTAGGGCCATGTGAAACAAAAATAATGATTTAATCTTTAAAACATCTGTAAATATGTACTTTTATTCTGAACCAATAGAGAATCCAATACTACATTGCATTTGTTGAGACTGCCCCAAGTGCTTTGTGTTCATTCATTGCCACTGTCTTCATTGCCATCCTCAATAACACCCTCTGCTCTTGCCTCTGGTTCAGGGTAATTCAGTATGTGTCTGTTGGCCTGGATGAGGTACTGTTGCTGTTTGAAATACACTTTCAACACTCCCTTGATCACCACGAAGGCAATGCCACCCTAAAAAGGAAAACCCAGTTAGGCTAACGTAACACCAGATTGCATGGTAGATGCATGGCTACCTTGACTCACCAGAATGGTGCGCTGAAGGTTTGAAGTGACTCTGCGGAACAGGAGACGACCCACCAGGTTGGCGATAGAGGGGAACACAAGAGCACCACACAGGGTGCGAGACACGGAGAGATGGTCTCCTCCATAACCACCCTCTGCTGGGGCCCGGGGCACAGGTCGGCCCATTCCTGCACAAAACACATCAATAATACCCTTTGAGCTATGCTGCTATGTTGTACATAACTGTGTTAAAGTTGCTTTAGAAATTAAGCTTATTACTGTTATTAAAGGAATAGTTCACCCAAAAATTCTCCTATCATTTACTTACCCTCATACCATCCCAGATGTGTATGACTTTCTTTTTTCTGCTGAACACAAACAAAGATTTTTGGACGAATATCTCAGCTCTGTAGGTCCTCACAAATCAAATCAACAGGTTCCAAAACTTTGAAGCTCAAAAAGCATATAAAGGCAGCATAGAAGTAATCCATTAGACTCCAGTGGTTAAATCCATGTCTTGAGAAGTGATATGATAAGTATGCAGAAAGAGATCAATATTTAAGTTGTTTTACAATCAAATTTCACCGTCAAACAGCCCTGCTAAGCGCTCTTCTCTCCTAAGAGTTCTTTTGTTTTTGCCGATTTACTTTCTTCATGCATATTGTCACCTAGTGGGCAGGGAGGAGAATTTATAGTAAAAAAGGACTTAAATATTCTGTTCTCACCCACACTTATCATATCGCTACTGTAGACATAGATTTAACCACCAGCTTGGATTATGGATTACTCTCCTGCTGCCTTTATGTGCATTTAGGAGCTTCAAAGTTCTGAACCCTGTTGAATTGCATTGCTATGACCTACATAGCTGAAATATTCTTCTATAAATCTTTGTATGTGTTCAGCAGAAGACAGGAAGACAAACACATCTGATATTGCATGAGGGTAAGTAAAGGATATGATGGGTGAACTATGCCTTTAATACATGTTTACTGGATGACTCATAAAGGGAACAACATGTCAGTGAATGCTTTAACAAACACAGTGCCCAAGATCAACTAGTTTATTATCAAATGTACCGTACATAAAATAGAGGTTATATTAACTACATGGGTAATATAGGAGTTACAATATACTATTTACATTTTAAATAATATTACATACAGAGTTATAATAACAGGGTGTTTTTTTAAATCTTTTGGCAATTTCATGCCCCAGGGGTAAATTTTAATTAAAAAAATGATCAGATTTTTCTTTTTGTTATATGAAGGTCTGATGAAAACTGAATTAGATTTTTAATTTTTTTTATCCAAGCCTTCATTTATTTTCAGTACTTTATAATTTTTATTTATGTATATATTTGACAGATTTTTGCCTTGTCCATGACCCAGACTTTCATTATTAAACTATAAAAGTCCATTATATATATATATATATTGGTCATTATTTCTAATACAGCTGTAATTATACATAAATTTAATTGTATGTATTTAGTATACATAAAATGTTAGATATAGTATTAGCCTTATATGGAGTTGGCCATTTTATTAAAAGAAAAAAAAGAAACCGTAAAAATGTAATTTCCATCCATCACCGTCACTTCCACCACACAATCGTTATCAAAACTTTCATGACATTTTTTTTTTTTTTTTACATAAATCTCATGTGATGCATGAACACTGTTAAGAGATTGTTAGTAGACAAATAAAATAAAAACAATATTGAGTGTGTGCAAATTAACTTTCTTTAGTTCACAGTTGAAAAAGCACCCAACTATGTATGCAATGATATCCATTATGTTCAAGTAGATTTATCTACATACCAGGAACAAGCCCACCGAGGACCTGAAGCTTGGAGGAGTGTCGCTGCCATAGCCGCACCATGTAATCCTCCCAGCGAATCATTTTTCCCAGTACCAGCATAACAGGGATGGTGGGCAAACCCATGAGCAGAAATAGAGGGTCCGCATGCTCCATCACGTCTAAACCCTTCTTATGACCCACCACCTAAAGAGAGAAGAAAAACTGTTAAAAGTGCAGGGCGTTCTGAGTGACTCCAGCCAGGTCTCCTAAGCAACCAAATTGGCCCGATTACTAGAGGAGGGTAGAGTCACATGGGGTAACCTCCTCATGGTCACAATAACGTAGTTTGCTCTCGGTGGGGTGCGTGGCGAGTTGTGCGTGGATGCCACAGAGAAAAGCGTGAAGCCTCCACACACGCTATGTCTCTGTGGTAATGCCCACAACAAGCCACATGATAAGATGCGTGGATTGACAGTCTCAGACGCGGAGACAACTGAGATTCGTCCTCCACCACCTGGATTGAGGCGAGTCACTACACCACCACGAGGACTTAGAGCGCATTGGGAATTCCAAACTGGAGAGAAAAAAAAGTGCTAAAAGAGCCGAGCACGCTAATCCACTTCCTTCTATCTGACATTAACGCACCTGCATAACTGTGACGGCACCATAGGTAACTGCCGACCAATAGACGGTGCCCACCACAACTCCAGCTGCGGCGAATGGACTGGCCCTGGAAAGGGCTCTATCAACCTGCTGGAGGAAGTAGACCAGAAGACCTGAAAGTAGGACAAAACCACAAAGTTAACACTTCCCTACAGTAAAGGTGTTTCCAAATCACAGCTAACCAGAATTAAGCCCTATTAGGATAGGATTAGTTTTCTAAAACACCTTAGAGTTACAAACAATATCAACCGATGTCTGTGATTTCATGTACTGATTCAGACGGGACTAAAGATCTCTCTGTTTGTTACAGAGGTGGGAGTGTCTGTTTTCTAGATGTGGGAGGGGCTGGACTGGAAATCTTGTATACCGGGCATTTTCCCAGTGGGCCAACGCACTTTGGGGCCGATCAGGGGCGGACTGGCCATCGGGAGAACCGAGCGGGCCAGTCGCTCGGCCGCGAAACAAGCTGAATGGGCCGCGATAAGCTAAAATGAGCTGCCGCGTTATGCAGAACGGACCACAAAATAGCGAATACATTTGGGCCAGTTGCTATGTAAAATCCCGGGCCGATTTCTCTTCCCAGTCCAGCCCTGGATGTAGGCGTTACATAAGGATGAACACATTTAATTAATTTGGGTGGTAAAATGTACTTATTATTTAAAAATTATCGCTTTCAATTTAAAATTACTTATAATTAATAAAACAATTGTTTTATAATTAATTATTTAATTTATTGATTAATTTGTTTTCTTTCTAAATATATATTATTAATCTCTTATTTTAAAAAGCCTATTAAAATAAACTTCACACGAGTTTATAGAAGTGACTACTTAGAATAAACCCACTGAAATAGACAATAATTATCTGTGAATAATGTAATTACAACATTACATAATCTTACGGGATTAGACTTCTCAAAGGACCCTTGAGTTAGTCAAAAAACAGTAGGAAAATTGTTCTGGAATTTTTATAGTGGTTGTGTGAGGACAAAAAACAAACTTGTCGGATTCAGACAGGATTAAAAACACAAAGAACATTTGTGAAACACAAATTTCCTGAACCTCATCAGGGACAACTATTCCCGTTTCAATAGGGCTTTAGACAGCTACATCAATCATTAATAGGCCACACACACAACACACAATCTGTTCATTTTTTCCACATTTACAAAAATAAATACAAAGCAGAGCTGTACTACAAGCATTATAAGATTTAATGGACAGCATTTTAACATGGTGTTACAGTGTCGTGGCAACAAAGTATAAAATTGGATTTAACTTTACACAGAAAAGGTTAATAAGTAAGGGTGGAAATCACAAGGTAACTGGCGATACAATATAATATCGATATTTAGGTTATGATACGATATATTGCGATTTCTGGTGTATTGTGATTCAAAACTATGATATATTGTGATATTTCATGCAATGTTTCTAATTTGTCTTCATTGCACTTAAGAGAAATGCTTCAAAATCACCAAATGCTGTGTTAAATTAATATAAAAGTGCCAGTTTACAAAACAAGGCCTGTTTATTTCCTAATATCTGTTTACAATGCAAAGCCATATACATAAAAGACTATCACGGCTCCCTATTTCTGTGGTTAAGTCAATGTAGCTAGTCTTTCTAAAAATAAATTATAGTATTTATGAATACAATCGCAGCCTAAACACTTTAAAAACATAATTTATTACAACACTGTTTCAATACACAAAATTATAATTGATTTCACCTAAAAAGTTATCTATTTTATATGATACTAACATTTTTGTCAAATTCCTCTGTTACTGCTGTAAAATCATGATACATTTTAGTAAGGGAGGGTGATTATGTGTAAAGCATGATGCACCTTCTAAGGGACTGTTGTTGAATTCTTAGATCGATTTGACAAAGAGACATTTTTTCACATAACTACAATATTCATGTTGGCAAATGTAAATAATAATATCGATATTTGGCATGCATTGATACAGTATCACAAGGAAAAAATGCTAAACAAATGTAGCATATCAAAACATTTTCCCACCTCTATTAGTAAGCTAATTTGTCACACTAAACTCATTTTAGCATGCATATTGTTTACATCTTGTGGCTTTACTTTAGAAACAGTAAGTACTGTATTTACAGATTGGCCCCATTCACTTCCATTGTATGTGCATTGAACGTTGATCTTTAACTTTTTTTGTTGTTTTTTCTCCCCAATTTGTAATGCCCAATTCCCAATGTGCTCCAAGTCCTCGAGGTGGTGTAGTGACTCGGCTCTGGGTGGCAGAGGATGAATCTCAGTTGCCTCCACGTCTGAGACAATCAATCAGTGCATCTTATCACGTGGCTTGTTGGCCACGTTACCGCGGAGACATAGCGCGTGTGGAGGCTTCACGCTACTCTTCACGGCATCCACGCACAAATCACCACCAAGAGCGAGAACCACATTGTAGCGACCACGAGGTTAACCCATGTGGACTCTACCCTGCCTAGCAACCGGGTCCATTTTTGTCGTAGCCAAATTATGCAACAAATTCTGTCAATTGAGCTTAACTTGTGCTGAGCCTGGAATATTCCTTTAATAAACAAATATGCAAGGGGTAGCAATATGTTCAACTTTAAGAATGACAGGCTTTTAAATTCCACCTGTGCAGGTCAAATCATTAATAAAATAAACAAAAAAAGTTAGCATCTATAACAAGACACAGTAAAAGAGGATAAAGTGCAATAAAGTGCATTTAAAAAAAAGGTGAAGTGCAAATTCTCACCCATTTTGGGAAAAACTATACAGTATTCTGTGCCACACTGTGGGCAGCTCACAGCTCCACTGCTGTTTCCCTTCTGTTTTTCATCAAGCCATCGCTGTAAGCACGCCTGATGAATCCACTTAGTACAGCCCTTACACCGGCATGGACTGACCCATTCTGCAGCACGGTCTTCTTTCTCAGTGGCAAAACACACCCAGCAGTGCCTGCCATAGGACACAAGAAAATAGTGATCAAACAATTAGGATTACCATTAAATAACACAGTTATGAATCAAATTAATAGAGTATCTCACTTCTCTGGAGGTTCATCTACACAGGCCATCTTTTGTCCGGTTAGATCCCGGGTCTCCAGCACAACCATGAGTGAGCCAGAGCTGGCTCAATCTCTATCACCTGTTTGAAAAGATAATATAAAAGGTTGGTCACCATTACACTAACAATACAAAATAGACTCAGTTTTACTTTCACTCTTACTTTTCCTTCTTCCAACTACTCTATAAACGACTTTGAGCTACAATCTTGAATGAAATGTACAATATAAATTAGGCTGCTGCTTATTATTATTATTATTATTATTATTATATGACATTTTCAGCTAGAATTACTCACTCCGAATAGCCACAAACCTCATTATTACCTCAGTTTTAACAGCTGTAAACATATTAAAACTTGTAAATAAAGTGACAATGTTAATTGAACTAAATAGTGGGTTGTCACCTCTGCGATCTGGAATTTTGTATCTGAGTGTTTTTGTAGATTTAATCGTTTTCTGATCGGCTTTTTGTTTGTTGATCTCCGGCTGATTTGACACTTACAATTTCTCGGAGGACAGAGAACAGCCTTATGAGAAACAACTTCCGCAACAGACACTTCCGTGTGTCAAAATAAAAGTCTATAACCGTGCCAAAATATTGATAGGCTGGGTATTATTATATATATATATATATATATATATATATATATATATATATATATATATATATATATATATATATATATATATATATATATATATTTATATATATATATATATATTCGTTGCAGTGTAGTGGAGAGTGGAATGATACTCACAATTAGATAAAAATGAAAAAATATCTATCTATCTATCTATCTATCTATCTATCTATCTATCTATCTATCTATCTATCTATCTATCTATCTATCTATCTATCTCCCATCATGGATAGATAGATAGATGAGATAGATAGATAGATAGATAGATAGATAGATAGATAGATAGATAGATAGATAGATAGATAGATAGATAGATAGATAGATAGATAGATAGAACATTTTTGTTGTTGTAATTTCATTTTATATGTTTATGTACATGATGTTACAATTTGATTTCAGATGTTTCCATAAATATTTGTCTTTTTGTTATATTGTGGCAGTTTGATTCCAATAAAACAAATGTGCAATAATTTATTACACAAATGTGTGTATGTGTATTTATGGGAGATGGTACTTGCAAAACTCTACATCAGATGCAAATAAAGTAAATGGTTATTTAAGGAGCAAATTCCATGTTTGTACATATATATATGCAGCGTCACTTCACAATAGTTTTCAGTTACAGAATCAATTGAAATTCACTCAACCCATGAGTAAAAGTGTCCAATAAGAGGGCAGTTACTGAGATTAAGTAAGTAGTATCTGACTGGTCATGTGATTATTACATGGTGGTCCCCGTTTTCTGACATGACTAAAGTCTTCATCTCATGTAAGTGCTCTTGATTTTATAAACAATGACTAGTCATGTCTTTAAGAGTAAAACCTTTAAAATGAGGAAAAAAATTATGGGTTACCTTTAAAGCTACAAGTTCTCTTAAGACTCAGTACACTTGACATTGTGTTTATTAACGCATCTGGGGGAGTGCATTCTTACACGACTTAGTTGAAACCTCTCTACAATAAAGTCAATATTCTAATATTGGCCATTGTATTTGAGCCCAGCCTGTTTTAGCACAAAGCTGTCTGCTGTAAAAACAGGTGCACCAATTCCTCAGAATTTCTTCCATCAAGACAGTGATCATCCCTTTTCTAGATACCCTCTACCCTTCACCGTCGATATACACGAGTCAGCGGGCGGAATCTTCACGCAATGAGAAAACTCTCCACTCCACTGAAGTGCTCCGGCGAACATCACTCCGCCTTGCCGCTTGACGCATCCTGATTCCTCACAGCGCTTTGGCAGGTGTTGTGTATCCTTACAAACAATTGTGTATTGTGTATTGTATATTGTGTGAAATATCAATGTAAGTATATATTTATGTAAATATCTAAAAGAGTTGCTTACGTGTTCGCGTCTTTTTAAAGATGTCATTCCGTAAGTGTTCCTTGTGCGAGAGGTACATCCCGCCATCAGATCAGCATGAGAGCTGCATTTACTGTCTGGGCCATGCCCATGCAGAGTCAGCTCTCATGGAGACAGACTGTCCTCACTGCAAGGGCATGAGTCTGAAGACGCTTTGCTCGCGAATTGTCCTTGTTCTGAGTGACGATTCAGCCTCATGCACCCTCCCACCCGCCTCGTAGGGGCAGCAAGGCCGAGCAGAGTGAATTTGAGGTGGTCCTCATGCCGGCACACACACCGCGAACCCCTCAATCTCCACGAGGCGCATCTTTGCCAATACGCTATGTGTGAAACGAGCTCCGGCCCTAGGAAAGACCATGCAGCCTCATCTCATTCAGTGGTTCTGAGGCTGGGGATGATAATGATGATGTCATATCTCTCGCTGCATCAGAAGAGTGGTCAGTGGATGATGCTGCCGCCCCTCCGCCCAGCGAGGGGTAGGAGCACCTACGCACCACTGACAGGGAGATGCTCTGCATCCTTACAAGGTCGGCCGAAGTGCTTAACCTCGAATGGTCTCCCACAGAGGAACCTGAACAGTCTCGCCTCAATGAATGGTTCCTGCAGTCCAGATGCCGTTAAGCGGCCACATCCCGCATATCTGCAACATTCGTCCGTGAAGTTCATAACGAACTGTCTAAGTCCTGGTGTGCACCCTTCTCTATGAATCATGTGTAAGAAAACGGTTATGCTCAATGACCCCCTGTTGAGGAGGCGGTAGCTGCACAACTCTGCCCAGTGAGTAAAGGGGGTCGAAATCATGCCCCATACAGCCTTTCCAGCCATGTAGACAAATATCCCCACTGGCTGGAAAAGCCTACTCGGTGGCAGGACAAGCTGGATCAGCACTCCATGCAATGGTGGTGCTCCAGGTATTTCAAGCCAAGCTCCTCAAGCAAATGGACAAGCAAGGCTTGTCGATTCGATCCAGAGACATTCAAAGAGCTCCACACTGCTACAGACTTAGCACTGCATGCCATTAACGTCACTGCGCAGCCCATCGGCAAGTCCATGGGCAACCTGGTAGTTCTGGATCGACTTGTATGGCTGACCATCACAGAAATGAGTGGTAGGGAAAAAGTGACACTGTTGGATGCTCCAGTGTATCCAGCAGCCTCCTGTGAATAAGTTTGCTGAGCGTTATGTCACGACTCATCAGTAATCACAGGTGATTTTCATCCGGCATTAGTCTTCCGCGATTTCGTCCAAAGACGCGCCAATGTTCCGAGCCAAAATAAACAAAGTCTGCCTCGACTCCACCAGCGGGTGTACGCACCTCAAGAGCGAGCGCGTTAAGGCCATTCCACAGTGCCATAATTCAAACTGGGGAGAACACTTCCACTGAAGCTGTTTTAAAAGCATTGGGATTTATGGTGGTGGCATCCACCATCATTCCATTAGGTCACTTACACATGAGACCTCTTCAGTGCTGCGGCATGTGCCACGACATGCTTGGTGCCATGGGCACATGCACATCACTCTATCCCACCACTGTATAGCTGCTTTAGCACCTTGGACAGCTCCTGCCTTTTATCATGCAAAAAGTGGTGACAATGGATGCTTCCAACACATGTTGGGGGTGGTGTGCGATGGACACCTGACTCACCTTAAGAGAGCATGGCACATCACCCACCTAGAGTTATTGGCTGTATTCCCAGCCTTAAAGGCTTTTCAGTCAGTAATAATGAACTGTCATGTCCTAGTTTGCTCAGACAACATGACAGTTGTGGAATAAACTGCCAAGATGGAATTCATTCACCGACACTGTTGAGACTCCATCACTCCTATGAAGCGAGCATCATCTCCTCTCCCTGAGAACGACATATGTCCCAGGCTGCCTGAATTACAGCATGGACCTATTGTCATGGCAAGGGGTGATACCGGGCAAATTTGAGACTTCCACCTCAAACTGTATTGAGGATTTGGGAAATATTCAGCAAAACAGAAATCGATCTATTTTCCTCAGTGGGGAATACTCCGGTACCCGAAGTCCCAAGCCCTGCTGGGAGCGGACGCAATTGTCATGTGCAAAGTCAGAGTGGACAAGGAAATGATTCTATTGGTTGTGCCGAAATGACCCAACCAGTCATGGTTTCCGGAAATTATAGAGGTGTTGTACAGCAGAGGACCTCCTCTCTCAGGCACAAGACAATCTGGCATACCCAGCCCAAGCTGTGGAACGTCATGTGTGGCCGCTGAACGGAGCGTGCTAAACGCACCAGAATTGACGCATTCAGTCATGAACACCATTTTACAGGCCAGAGCGCTGTCCACGAGACGCCTCAATGCTCTAAAATAGAATGTGTTCACTGATTTGTGTCTCTCACATGGCGACCCAGTAAACTGCCCCATACATAAAATTCTCATATTTCTTCAAGAGCGATTAGACGCAAGACTCACTCCATCAACGTTGAAAGGGTATGTGACAGCTATATCTGCATGTCATGGACATGAAGCCGGTGCCACTATAACAAGCATGATTTAATCATAAAGTTCCTTAAAGGAGCAAGACATTTAAACCCACCTCGGCTGGCTACAGTCTTGACTCGGGCCTTAACTTTAGCCCTAAAAGCTCTCGCGGGGCCCCCCTTCGAGCCTATGGACTCTGTTGATTTGCGCATGCTCTCTGTTAAGACTGCACTACTGCTGGCTCTGGCCTCAGGAAATCAGATCAGTGACTTGCATGCACTATCAATTGACATTTCATGTCTGGAGTTTGGCCCTGATATTTTAAAGCCACTGCCAAACCCAGAAAAGGCTATGTGCCTAAGGTCCTAACCACGCCCTTCAGAGTGCAGGTGGTTCACAATCAGGCTTCCCTCTCTCCTCCATTTAATTCGGATGAGGAACAATCATTGCATTTGTTATGCCCTGTGCATGCGCTACACGCATACGTTGAGTGAACACGTCAGTTCAGAATTCCTGATCAGCTCTTTGTATGCTATAAAGGATGCACAAATGGAATGTCCATCTCCAAACAAAGACTTTCTCACTGAAAAGTCGATGCAATTAACCTGGCTTATGAGTTGCAGGTAAGACTCTCCTAAAGCACACTCAAACACACTCAACTTGAGGTATGGCCTCCTCATAGGCATGGACGAATGGTGTGTCCTTACAATACATATGTTTTGCAGCAAGATGGTCTTCTCAAAACACATTTGCAAGGTTTTACAAACTAGATGTAACGTCTCTCTCTTCACAAGTCCTCTCTGCTTAGAGCACTTGCCTATTTCATTGGCCAAATATATATACTTTTGCTTCTGCCTGAGCTCCCCATCGTTTTATACAACCGCTTGCATCCAGGCCCTTAATTCATACTATATATTCATTCTGCATGCTCCCCTCCTGGCCCAACATGAGGGTCACTCACTACGGTATACTCATGTTGGTCGCCATCCCACGAGACTGCAGCATCATGCTTCCTTTCTGGGAGGTTATGTCGTGAGGCGTGATGGGATTCTGTTCCCCGTATGCGTTAATAAACATAATGTCAAGTCTATTGAGCATGGGAGGTGGGTGCACTAACAAGGAGGTTAAAGGACCTAATGTCAGTCGCAAATGCGCCTCTTGAGGACAGGCGAGTGAAGTTTACACACTGCACAGCTACCAACCAGCTGGCTACCATTACACTCAGAATTCACCACCCTAAACCTCACTCCCATCCGGGTGACGGCACCACTGTAACCTGTCCTGCTAGACATGCTCTGAGCAGGATTTGAACCTGTGTCACTTGTATGGGAGGCAGGCGCGCTAACGAGGATGATAAAGGCTACAAGAATCAGTCACCTCTTGAGGCCAGGGCAGTGAGGTTTTCTCATTGCAGTTACCTACCAGCTGGCTACCGTTACAATAGCATTTTTATTTTTCATCTTCCAGACGTCTCGTGTTGTCAAACCCCGCCTACAAACTATATTATCGCATGTCTATTGGCTACCCGCGCTGTCAATCATCACCTAGTCAGGTGGGTTAGATTGGCTCCCTGCACCGTTGGGTTCGGTTGAAGCATCGCCCAGTCTGTGGTTTTACTGCCAAAGCAGCGACGGTTATATTTTTATTTACATGAACAGTAAATCCTAAACGGCGCTTCTTGCGAACAAGTTGATCGAAAAACGCACCCAAGCGCAGGCTGATAATGGAGTCGTATGATATTATAGCCAACCAGCCGGTTGTAATTGATAATGTGAGTATGATGTCAGTCCTTCCACACCCATTCTCTGCTAACAAGCTAAAGCTAATGCCATTGTGGCAAAGCCATGGCTAACCGGCTAATGCAAAGATGAGAGGATTTTATTCATTTTAATTATATTTTCCATATTGTGCACAGTCTGGTGCAGGTATAGGGAGTCCAATTGACTCCATCGGTTAAAGCATAATAGCCTTTGGGAATGTCGTCTTATTGCATTATAGACAGGTATTATGGAATTACGGAATGATGTAGCAGTGCCATTTATTCAGTTGTGCTTTGGTTTCATCATTCAAACTGTTTCAATTTATTCATATTAATTACATACTGCTAGATGCATGGTTGTCAAAACATATCTGCCAAATAATATAGTAGATTGTAGCTGGAGTTGATATTGTTGCTAAGATGGCTGGCTGTGACCTCACCTTGTATTTACAGCTACATATTATAGCATGCATTAATTTAATATAAGTTAATAATTTGATAAAAATGAAAAGGGTGAAGCAATGGATGGAGAACTTGAAGACTCAATAGTTGAACAGAATTTGGATGGGGACCCTGTAGTTGCCATAACTTATGTATGATTGTCACTTTGACAAGTTATATATAAATAAATTATGAAAACTACAAACAAACGTTAGTGGTATTCAAGGGATCACTTGGGAATTTTCTTCTAAGTGTGACTGTTCTTCTGTCTGCAGATGCTTGAGTTTCTTGTTGCCCCTTCAAGCTCTGTCTCATGACTTGTGGTCAAACAAGGAGCTTTCAGAACATGACATGATACGTTTTACAACACATTCAGTGTTTGGATTTCAGGTTTATTTTGAACCACATCCCATATTCTAAGTCTTTATCTGTCCAATTTTCTCCTACAGGGTTCTGGTGTTATTAAGGCTGGCTTTGCAGGAGATCAGATCCCCAAATACTGTTTCCCAAATTAGTAAGTAATTATTTTATTGAATTCCCTTTATAGGTCTAATCACTTATAATGAATGGTATCTTAGAGTAAACATGTGCTTATAAGTAATGCATTGTGATATAATATTTACTAGAATGATTATTTTTTTTAGTGTTGGGCGACCCAAACATGTTCGGGTGATGGCTGGTGCCCTTGAGGGTGATCTCTTTATTGGACCTAAAGCAGAGGTAAACCTGTTTTAAGCATTGCATCTTCATTCAGTATCTCAGATATTTTATATTTAGTTGTTGTTTTTAGGTACTTCAGTAATATTACATTTTTTTTTTAGAGTAAAAAAAAAAATTATAAAATCAACAAGAAATAATGTAGGGCAGGACTTAATCTTATCAATTAGATTTTATTGTATTTTGAGCGTTAGGCTTTGATTAATATTGAATAATTTTTTTTCTGCCTACACTGCCTTGAAGTCAGCAGAAAAGAAAAGTGGTTAGAGAGGCAGAGAATGTTTTTTGTATTTGATGAAAGATTATAAAACAAACTTTGTACACTGAATCAACCAATATTTAATAAGAAAATAAATGGGGGGGTGAATTTAGATTTTTATGACTTTAAGATTTGTTATAATTAGAGGTTGACCAATAGTGGATTTTGCGACACCTATAATATAAAGGCAGATAACGGATTAGTCGACCAATAGTTTTTAAAATCGATTTATAGAACGTTAAAAATATTTGTTTGTCTTTCCTTACCAGGACAGGCAGAGACATAAAGGATACAAGTGTGCAAAATGAACAAAATCCCAAATTAAGTTTATTGTCAAAATGGCATAGTGGGCTAAAGCACTGCACTGCTAAGCAGATGGTTGTTGGTTTGATCCCCACACCCACCACCATTGTGTCTTTGAGCAAGGCACTTAACTCCAGGTTGCTCTGGGGGGATTGTCCCTGTAATAAGGGCTCTGTAAGTCGCTTTGTATAAAAGCGTCTGACAAATGCATAAATGTAAATATAAATGTAAATGTAATCAGGAAAGATTTGGTGCATAACATGACACTTCTACCTATAAACTGGCCTGAAACACACCAGGGACACTTATATTGAAATGGAGATTTGTCTCTGTTACAGTGCTCTAAATTTTTTTATTAACCAAATTAAGATTTTAATAACCTCTATTTATTTTTACTGATTACTGATAGTTCCAAAAAGCTACTATCGGTACCAATTAATCGGTAAAACCAATATATCAGTCTACCTCTAGTTATAATAATGTAAAAGCATAATGTTTTCTTTTCTTTATATGTATCTTCATTCTCTGTATATCTGTTGACCATGCAGGAACATAGGGGACTGCTGTCTGTGCGGTATCCTATGGAACACGGTATTGTGAAGGACTGGAATGATATGGAGCGCATCTGGCAGTACGTGTACTCAAAGGAACAGCTGCAGACCTTCTCTGAGGAGGTATGGACTTACTGGATTTTTGGATTTGCTAAGGTCTTGTACTTTATTTCACAGAGAGGTTCATTCTCTGTTTGTCTTACAGCATCCTGTACTACTGACTGAAGCACCACTGAACCCCAGTAAAAACCGTGAACGGGCGGCAGAGGTTTTCTTTGAGACATTCAACGTACCAGCGCTGTTCATTTCCATGCAGGCAGTGCTCAGTTTGTGAGTTTTGTATTTCTTTCTTCCCTCTTCCATTGTTTTTCTTGGCAAATGCATGTTCCTCATATAAGCACATTTCATTCCTTGCAGATATGCCACAGGCAGAACCACGGGTGTGGTCCTGGACGCTGGTGATGGGGTGACACACGCTGTCCCCATATACGAAGGATTCGCTATCCCACATTCCATCATGCGAGTGGATATTGCTGGACGTGACGTCTCCCGATACCTCCGCCTGCTTCTGCGCAAGGAAGGCTATGATTTCCACACTTCCGCAGAGTTTGAGGTGGTGCGCACCATCAAAGAGGTATGAAGCTCAACATGTGGGTTAACTGGAAATCTCGGAACAGCTAATTTTTTACATTGTGTAAGCATTAAAAATTATGCAAATTTTTTTTGTTGTATTCCAGAGAGCCTGCTACCTTTCCCTCAACCCTCAGAAGGATGAAACTTTAGAAACAGAAAAAGCACAATACACTCTTCCTGATGGAAGCACTTTAGATGTAAGGCCAATTATACTTGGATGGTCATAAAATTATATGTTATCATAGTGGTATTGACATTCAGTGGGGCTTCAGTTGTTTCTGTCTTGCCTTGTCTTTTTAAAGCTGTTATTTTACAGATTGTTGTTTCCCACAGATTGGCCCAGCAAGGTTCAGGGCTCCTGAGCTTCTTTTCAGGCCTGATTTAATTGGAGATGAGAGTGAGGGCATTCATGAGGTGTTGGCTTTCGCCATTCAGAAGTCAGACATGGATCTGCGACGCACCCTTTTCTCAAACATAGTGCTGTCTGGTGGCTCAACACTCCTCAAAGGTTGAGTGTGAACATATTAGTAATTGGTTAGAGAAAATTTCAACTTCAATTACAAACCTGAAACTGTCTTCTTCCTTGCAGGTTTTGGAGACAGGTTGTTAAGTGAAGTGAAGAAACTTGCACCAAAAGATGTTAAAATTAAGGTGACCATGCCATATTTAAGAAAATATTGTTGAACTTTTCGGTTCTGTGCATGAGAACGATGTGTAGCTTAACATATTGTTGAACTTGTTTCAGATATCGGCGCCACAGGAGAGACTTTATTCCACATGGATAGGGTAAGATCAAAGTACAATTTAAAGGACTAAACATACGCTACGCAAGTACACGAACGCAGATGCTTCTAGCTATGCAAGCTTGATTTCGTGCGTAATTGCGTTCAAAAATGTGTCATACCACAACACAAGCACACATTGCATTCTCAACGTTACCACAAACTAGATTAGATTTTTTGGAATGCCCAATTCCCACTACTTGCTAGGTCCTCGTGGTGGCGTGGTTACTCGCCTCAATCCGGGTGGTGGAGGACAAGTTTCAGTTCTGTTCTGAGATGGTCAATCCGCGCATCTTATCATGTGGATCGCAGTGCATGACACCGCGAAGACTCACAGCATGTGGAGGCTCATGCTACTCTCCACGATCCATGCACAACTTACCACATGCCCAATTGAGAGCAAGAACCTCTTAAGCGTGACCACGAGGGGGTTACCCTATGTGACTCTACCCTCCCTAGCAACCGGGCCAATTTCACTTTTGCTAATCAGCACAATAATTGTTTGATTCTGATCATCTCAGAAAAGGTCAAATATTGACCGATTAATCGGCCTCGCAAATATTCTCATCACAAATCGTGGAATTTCAAATGTGTTTTATGGTGGTGTTCCAAATTTTTCCCCATTATAATTAATATAGGGGATCAATCCTAGCATCACTCGACACCTTTAAGAAGATGTGGGTCTCCAAGAAGGAATACGAGGAAGACCGCGCCCGTGCCATCCACAGGAAGACATTTTAAATGGGAGCAAAGGGCACCAGCCTTCCTCTTCTCTGCGGTTTCACTTCCCTCTCCTCTCTCGCTTGGCCTCCTTCTGTTCTCCCCCACCCACCCCCCACCTGTCCCGTCAGGGAACCCCACCTGGTCTCCCATCTGCAGCCAGGCATGCCTTCTATGTCCCCTTCCCAGCTCTCATATGGACACCCACCAGGAGTGGAGCAGGGTTTGGCCAGGCATTCCTAGCCCATTCTGCACCCATTTATGCCCATCAGACAAAGAAAACGGCTTTTCAGGGCATCAGTCAATACTGTTAACTATTGTTTAATTGGAAGCTAATGCTTAAAAACAGTGCTTAAATATTTATTACACTATTTTCCCTGTCCTCTATGATATTGTCATATCTATTCTAATGAAACATGAAGGTGAATGTTTTACTCTGTTGAAAGAATTTCATTCCAAAACTGAAGAGATCTGTAATTTTCTTTGATGTCACAAGTAGATGACATCATGTGGATGTCTATAGTCAAATTCAAGATAGTATTTTTTTATCCTCTGTCATTTGACTTTGCTGGTTATTGTTTTTGGGGTGTTAATGACAAAGATAAACAATAGATAAAGGCATCGCTCACCACTACAACAATTTACTGTACTGGACACTACTGTGTCTGCTGTCAGTGTCCTCCCTTGATTGTGTCAAGTCTGAAACCACTCAAGCTCAAGGGAACTAAATCATGTACACTTAAATACGAAGTACACGGTAGGTAGCTAGATTTATAGCTGCTTGAAATTTCGACAAGTGTTATTCTTAGTATACAGCACATGTAAACGTGGAATCATCTGTTTATGCAAGGACCGAGTGTATTGACTGTGTTGGGGTTGTACTGTCTTATTGTTTCTACGTTGCTTTCCTGGAATTACGTTTTTCAGTTGATCAGGTTTAAGTTATAGAGCGTAACTGTTGTTTCATCTGTTATAGCTCAAGTTTACCGCACAGATATCGACTTGATGCAAGTGTTAGCCCTTTTTGAGTCGATTTAGCTGAAACAAATCGGTCCAAAAAACCTATTAATCTAGTTCTCATTCTGTTATTTCAGCAAATAGAGCAGTTGACTGAAGCTTTAATGAAATCAAGTAAGTTTCTCTGAATTTATTAGGGTTTTATGTTGCCATAAATGTCATCGTTGTGGCACTGTCCCGTAAATTCCAGATTAGTGCATGAAATCAACCAAATGACTGAGATTGTGTGTTGCAATGTAAAATCTCATCTCATGTGGATGTATAAGGCAGGGGGTGGCCAAATGGATTTAGAAGCTGATGGCTCTTCTGGCACTAGTATTTCCTTAGTGTTTGCTGAAAGATGACTCTAATGGGATGGGGTAGCAGGGTTGCGTTTGAGTCCAATTTGTCCAACCTAAGATTCGCCTTACTCCAGTGTCATCATTGGAAAGTCAGAGCATCTTGTTTTTTTTTTAAGATATAGAAAAAAAATCATAAACCTTGTGTACAATGGATTGCTATTCAAAAATGTAAAAAAATTACAAATAAATTAATAAACAACAAAAAGGACTAAAATGTATAAACCCATTTCTTCAATTGTTGCATTTTCTTTTAATTTTGTAAATTCAGTATGATAAATAAATTCAAGCTGTCTGAAAGAAGGTTTCTCTGTCCATTATGCATACACAAAAGACAATCCAAATAGTCGTGGGTCTGTGCAAATGTGCTGATGTTATAACAGTGGTTTTTAACACTGCTGAAGGTTTGGCTTGACTTTGCAGAAAACAAACATGTCAAAAACATGTCTCTTATGTAACTAACCCTAGAGTTACATAAATATACTATACATAACTTTTATAATTAGTTTTAATATTGTTAATGTTTGAAGGTGTTATTAATGTTTTGATAAGAAACATACATATAATGTACATATTGGTCTATATGAAACAAAAATCGTCCAAATTTACATACAAATGTTAATGTAAATGATATAAATCCTTTTTTCTTGAACATATTACACCTTTGTTTACAGTTATACAGTGTAAAAAAATATATAATAATAAATAATAATTTTCAGCGGAAAATAAGGAATATTGCATGAGGCATACATGCTATAACTGTTAATACTGTAATGACGTACCGAATGAACCAAAAACACATGATTTTCAGTTGGCATTTGTTTAAGAAAATTTTCACGTCAGTTTCAGCCTTTATAAATCCTGATTTGTTCATCACTTTTAACGTAGGATAAAATCCATGGAATTTAGGATTGAATATCACATACAAGTAATCAAATGGTTTCAATATCTCTCAAACAATGATAACACACCAGCAAAGACGACCACATCTCATATCATGTATGTCTACGAAAGATAAACGAGCCAATGTGATATGTTATAGGCGGGGCAACACGTGTAGCTCCGCCCCATGCGTAGCCCCGCCTTATCCTGCAGTTGCAGTCTGGTCCTTCTCTTGACCGTTACAAATAGCTCAAGGCACCAGCAGAGAGCAGCAATGCCTACACAACCTTCAGTGCCCATCGTGGCCTCTATCTTCCCTCTTTATCAAGACGGCAGATGTTCAGTTCTACACCTTCTGTGAGGATCCTCAGTAAATGAGGGTTAGTAGCTCATTTCAGCAGATAACTACTGTAGCAGACCATGAAATCTGTTCACCAGGATATACTGCCAAGTTGATTAATTGGATTCAGTGTATGGAAAAACCATCCTCTGAAGCAGGTGATCACTGCTGCTGTCTGAATTCCCTGATGTTTTTTTTTTTTTTTTTTTGCAGGAGTGAATGTCCATTTAAACATGTCCAAAAGTGTCCTGTACAACATTGTGGCATTGTATGAAGGCTATTTCGATATATATTTCAACAATATAGTTTATGTTTATAGTGAGATACTCTGATAAATGCAAATATATTATTTGTTTGAGGGTGAAGGGAGACCAACTTGATTGCGTCATTCACAGTAGGTGTGTTTACATGGACCCTAGTGATCTGTTTGTGATCGGACTAGTAGCACAGTCTGAATAAAAAAAGTCTCATGTAACCACGTCAGTTGGAATGAATTGGCCAAATCTGATGTAAACTAAATTCGGATTGTAAGGGGTGGTGTAAATCTTATATAATCCATTCGAGCAGAAAATATTTGCCATGTAAACGTTTGATCAGATTGCTTTCTGAAACTGGGATATTGTGCGCATGTCCATATTTGACACAGTAATGGTGTCATGACAACGAGGGAAAGCAGGACTCTGAGAAGACGTGTGAACAATAGAATATCGGAATGTCTCACTCTACTGACCTTTAATATTTAAAAGCTATATGTTTTTTATTGTTGCTGGATAGTAAGTAAATGGTATATTTCAATCTTTTTTATTTTAGTTTTTATTTTTGATGTATTGTTTATTTAAACCAGAAGCCCTCACGTGACATCATATCCTCGTTCGATCCGTTGTCCGAAAAAACCTCACATGCACAAAGTCTAGTGCGACTGCCTCTTCAGCTGTATTGAGAGCACGTGAATATGAACCGCGTCTACAAAGGCTCGCTCCAAAATCATGCAAATATAAATGAGGTATAAACATATGCTGTATAATCGTGTAGTGTATGCAATATAAATGCACACATCAACCCAATCACTTGTTTTAGCATTCATATAATGGTACATTCGGAATCATCGATCGGATTGATTTCATTCCGATTAAAAAAAAAAGTGTCCATGTAAACGTAGCTAGTGTCATATAGTGTCATATCTCATATGTGTCCTGAGATATCTCGCCGGTCTCTGTGACAGCACTAGAATGTGTAAACACGGCAAACAAAAATGAGACCGGCGGTCACGGACACAGTTTTTGATTAGCCAATAAGAATATTTTGATGTGATTTCTGTCTGTAAATCATTTTCTCATAGTGTAGTAATTGAGATGGATCATTCATTCATTGAAGCCATATTCAGATGCATAACAGTTGTTAGCCTGCAGCGCCATTTTGCTACTATTGTGTTTGACAACCGTGAGAGAAGACGCACTACTGCTCTCTGATCGGTGAAGGTCTCAACTGTTGTTTTTGCAGGGCTGTGTTCTGGAAAGAGGGGGACTGTCTAATTCAAAGGCTCATTCTCGTGGAAGTTCCAGAACAGCTAAAATCGCTTACAGCACCTTTAAATAGAGTGGTTCAGCCGTGAAGTTGGAAAATCCCTCAGGAATTTCGTGTAGGTTTTTATATTGAGGTTTTCCAATTTTTAAGTAAAATAAGGTATGTGGTAAACATTACTTAAAGGAATATTCCTGGGTTCAGTACAAGTTGAGCTCAGCATTTGTGGCATAATGTTGATTACCACAAAAATTAAGACTCGTTCCTCCTTTTCTTTAAAAAAAGAGAAAATCAAGGTTACAGAGGCATAATGGAAGTGAATTAATAAAATTTTTTAAGGGTTTAAAAGGCAGAAATGTGAAGCAGATAAATTTATGAATGCACTTATATTAATTATTCTGTCAAACATTGTGTATCATTTGAGCTGTAAAGTTGTTTACATTTTTTAACAGTCATTTGAGGGTTTATAGCATTACGTTGTCATGGCAACAAAGCTACAAAATTGGATATAACTTTGCAGAGAAAAGATTAGTAAGTGATTTGATATCTTTGATATAAAAAATGTATGTTGCTAACGAGTTGCTAGATAAGGACTACAAATACCACAAGCGTATGAGTGAACTTGTCTGACGAAACATAAAACTGCTGTAGTTCATATCTAGCAACTGGTTTGCAACATACTTAAAATAAAAAATAAATAAAAATAATAATACTTTTAACCGTAGTTTTCAAAATTTACGTTTGGGGTTAGACTGTGGGTATTTATGTATTTATGTTGTAGATCAAAACCTTCAAATATCAATAAGTAATGTATACCACAGACTGTAATGAACTCAGACTGAGGTTGGGTTAGAATCCATTTTGCAGAAGAGTTTAATGAACACACCCAAATCAGTAATCACAAGCGTAGAAGGTAATTCAGGCAGAGGTTGGCAACAGGTAATCAATCCAATAAGGCAGACAATACAAAAGGGGTAATCCAAGAATGAAGATCATAACATGAAGCAGAACGAGATAACAGGTAAATGTTTGGTAAGGCAGGTAAACAATACTGCGCAGTGTTAATTGAATGTGCATGGCTTATATACATGATAAACAGGAAGTGACATGCAGGAACTGATGTTGCAGGAAACAGGAAGTGACAGAGTTCAGTATTCAGGTGAGGGCTGCCAAAACTACCATTATAAAAATGCATGGAAAACTTTAGAGGGAATCTGAGCTTTGGACTACAATCTGAACAGCTCTATTGCCGTTGATGGTTAAGCTTATGTAATATTGAAAAAAAAAAAAAAACTTTAAATATCAGTAGACAAAAAAACTGAGGTGAAAATTAGGTTGATCTCAGGGCATTATACAGCTTTTTACAGTGCATGTCATGAAGATATTCTAAGTATATACCTCGCAGCCTAAAATTAAATATGGCACTACTCTGTATAAGGTCTATTTACTTTATGTCCTGACATAATCAAAATATGATCAACTGATTTTGGTTTTCTGCACCTTACACCAACAAGAAAGTATTGCCATGTTTTTTTTTCTTCAGACATGTACCTTGGCAATTCTGTGACATTCTTTGAAGTGTCATGTAAAGACCCTGGTATCTGAATATGGTAATCATTCAGAACCGTAGTATATTGAATTACCATGGCATTACCATCTGATACCATTACTGTACCATGGTAAAGCACAGCCATTGTACATTTTTATAAGGGCACTCAATTCAAGTGACCAGACTTTAGTGTAGAGTTGCCCAGCACGCTGCATTTCTTATTTTGGCCAAGGTATTACTGTGGTTGTGCCCTCAAAATCCATATTATACACCACAAGTCTGGCCAGACTACCTACTGTTATTTCAGGTGGTTGACTTTTGGGGAAAGTTACAAGTGACACTTATTTGTTTGGACAAGATAAGATGTTGGTGTGGTGGTTTGAGGTTTGGGTTCAGATGTTTGCAAACTATTTTAGTGATGTTAAGAACAGACGGGTAATCTGGTGTTTTCAAATAACTTCGAAGAGGTAAGAAGTATATCCTGTATTCCCCTATTCTGCAATCAAATAATTTTTACAGTGCTTTGAAAATACCTGCTTTTACTTCATGTAAAGCACAAACAACTGTTTAAACTAGTCTTAGCTGGTTTAGGCTGTTCTAGCCTTTCTCCCAGCATGACCAGGCTTCTCTTAAATGGTTTCAGCTTGTCTATCAGCCTGACCAGTTGGAAAGTTCAAAAAATTTGTTCGCTCCAGCTGGTTTGTTGGTCTTAGGTAATTTAGGCTGATCTAGCTTCTCTCCCAGCCTCGCCAAGATAGTTGTTTAAGCTGGTCTCCCAGCCTGGCCAAGCTGGTTTAAGCTGATCTCCCAGCCAAATTCTCAAAACTTGTCTGTTCCAGCTGGTTTGCTGGTCTTAGCTGGTTTAGAATGGTCTCCCAGCCTGGCCAAGATGGTCTTAGTTGGTAGGCTGGTCTTCAGCCTGACCAAGCTGGTGTTTAGTTGATTAAACTGGTTAGCCAACTGTCACTGTGTTTAACGTACTGTTCCAGCCACAAGTAAAGTCAATAATGCAGGGTTTTCTCTACTTGGACCACCACTTTTAGCGTTGTGCCACTTCTTTGCTTTATTAAACTTGTCACGGCTTTAAAAATCTCCAATCTCTCTCTATTCATTTGTCTTGGTCGGGCAGTCTTTGTAGAGTTTGTGTTGCAAACCATGTAAAAAAGTATACTTTAGCACAATCTCTGAGAGACGGGCTTCAAAGTTAACCATTTTAACGACAGTAACTAGTTAACAACTCCTCAGCTGGCACACGCAATTGTAATAAAAAAGCGTTACGTCCAAACCACACCTACGATTAGTTTTAACCAATCATCAATGCTCTTTGACCAGCCGAGTTCTCCTAGGTCAAGAATTTCAGAGATGTGCGCAAACAGGAGAGTTGTCACAAACGAACACATTGACAGAACAAAAACGTCACTGCATTTCATCATTATTTGTAAGCGAACTAGCGAAGCCTTAAACCCCTTTGAAACTAGCAAACAGACCAGCTTGACCTGGCCAGTAGACCAGTTAAGGCCAGTCAACCATCTTGTGCTGTTTTGAGTTGTTGTTTTTTTCTTCAGCTAGAAGACATGTTCAATAACTCACCTTTTAGCTCATTAGCTCACAAAATAAACCTATATATCCTGTCACATTACACTTGTGAAAGAGGAAAGCTCTTGAATCTTGAACACTCTTCAGCAGCTTAAAAATTTCTTTGGCTTTTTGACTTAAGTATTGAAATTGTTCATGGTCAACCGTTCCTATTTATACAAGAGCCTGAATCTTTTCCAGTGTTGTGTGTGTGTCTCCCTCACATGGACGGTCCTCTTGACTGGTTGCAGTTGCCGGCCCACAACACGCATGTAGTCTTTCCTCCTGCCCACTTCCTCTACCCACAGACCTGCCATCGTCAGACCCTGGGACATTCAGCCCCACTCCTTTTCCTGTGAGCCCCAGTGGGGATGACCGCTTGGTTATTAGACCTAATGGCCATCTGGGTTCCATTAAACACGGCATGTGTTGTATGCTGGCTGCAGAAAAGATCTACCACTGTTTCTGTTTTTAAATCACTAGGGATTTTTAGGCAAACCCCAGAATGATACAACACATAATTTATAATTTAATGTACAGTTGGGCTTTCTGTGGTATCAAAGCACCAGAAAATGCCAACAAGAATTAAATGCAAGTTATTTCATAACGGTGGTCAGGATGTTTGTTTATGGTAATGCAGGAGTAAAAGTGCTTCTTTAGTAGTACAAGAAAGTTTTCCTGTTTGTATGAAACTCTCTGTGTTCAATGGCCTTCTATGTTAAACTAACACACACTGCCTCACTGAAAACATGACTAAGTTACAATTCAGTAGAGATTATAAACATAAGAAATTATATTTTGCATAAAGAAAATGACGTTTATTTTTAGGGCCATTAAGGACCATTTAAAGGGATTGTTCACCCAAAAATGAAAATGATCTCATGATTTACTCACCCTCCTGCCATCCCATATGTGTATGACTTTCTTTCTTCTGCAGAACACAAATTAAGTTTTTTAGAAGAATATTTCAGCTCTGTTTGGTACATTCAATGCAAGTGAATGGATGGCAAAATTTTGAAGCTCCAGAATCCACATAAAGGGAGCATAAAAGCAATCCATATGACCCCAGAGGTTAAATCTATGTGTTCAGACACAATATGATAGATGTGTATGAGAAACAGATCAAGGGGGCAGTATGCATGAATATAATAATATGAATCACCAAAACCAGAAGAAGGAGAAAGTGAAGGAAAAAGGACTTAAATATTGATCTGTTTTTCACCCATACCTATGTTATCAGATATAGGTATGGGTGCACGTGCACGTGCACATACACACACACATGCTCATGTACATGCACAAACTCTTTGAGTATTACTTTGCTTTCTTACATGTTGGTGTTCACATACAGTACTGTGTCTGTCAAAACCTGTGCTAATTGAAAGAAAACAAGTTGACAAAAAGATCTAATCCAATATTTGGTAATAATATAGCATAAAGAGATTTATAAGCATTTTTGAAAAGGCCAGTCATTTAGGATTTACCAAATTAGGTAAAACATTTTAACACAGCACATGGGTTAAGGGAACCACACACACATTAGAGCTGTAACAACCCACGGAGAGAGTGTGTGTGTTCATTTTTATGGGCGATACTGATAAATATTTCTTTGGAAACCACACACGCGTGTTTTTGAGATGTAGTGGCGTGGTGGAAATATGGTGGTGCTTTTGTCCGCACCTGGACAACATACAGAAGGGGGTACAGTGTGGAGAGAAGAAAGAAACACATCTGGTGCTTGTGGCAGTTGGCGCCACATCGGGCCTTTGAGAGGAGATGAGGGCAGGAGATCTTAAACATGCTTTTATTAAGAAACATTCATAAATCATCGTAATTGGATGTTCTCAAATGAAGTCCATGCCAGATTGTATAGGAAACCTGCCATTACAAATTATGAAATGAATATTTGAAATGGCAGAGTGACTAAACTATTTATATATGAGTGTCAATTATGTTTATTTTTATTTATTAATGTCAAAAATGTATCAAACACTTTTTTTGTTACAATGAAAGAAATAAAACACAAATTTATGTGGAAATCTTTCTAATACATTTCTGATTTAAATGAAATAATTAGTGGTGCTTGCTTATACAAACATTACTGTTACAATTGCTTATACTTAAGGTTAGGGAATAAAGTAATTAACTTTTATTGTATGGAAAAATACGCAATATATTGTAAGTGAAAAGTGACTGAGGGGAACCTTTTACCATCTTTCCATGAATGAAATAAAACTGTACAGGTTTAGAACAGAATTTTTATTTTTGGATGAACTATGTCTATAGTCTATATGTCTGTCTTTTGAAGTTGATTATTTAGGATATCCTGATTTCAGCGGCAAAGCAGTCATTTTAAAAGTGGGACAGAGCTGTCAGTAGGTGATTCGTACAGACCCAGCACTTACAGAGCAGTATTAATATATTAAAGTATATATTAATATGATATAAGTATTATTAAGAGATTCAACTTTATTGTCATTGTGCAGGTACAGAGCCAATGCAGTTGTTTTCACATATCTCAACTAAGCTGGGGTCAAGCCATGAAACAGCACCCCTGGAGCAGATAGGGTCAAGGGCCCAACAGTGATCTTGGCAGTGCTGGGGCTTGAACCCCCAACCTTTCAATCAGTAACCCAAAGCCTTAACCACTGAGCCACCTCACATTTGTCAACAGGACACCAACACAGAGGTAAAAAAAAAAAAAACAGGAGCTGATATTAAAAATAGCATTACATATTTAAAACAGCTTTACTAATCTGCTTAAAATGGCAAAAACAACCAATCAAACTATTACCTCAAAAACTCAGGCACTGATATAAACTCCACTACTGTACAATGTGTGCGTAAATGAAGGTTTGTCTTTAGTTGTTTTCTGCAGTGTATTTCAGTGCTGCCAATCAAGGATGATTTGCCAATAAATAACCCTTATTTGTGTGTGTTCCTCATCTCTAGATTATTAATTTAGATCAACATCAATGCAGATAAAAAACATGTATAAATGAGCATTGATGAAAGCAACTTTGTAGAAAGAGCTGCTTCCTGTATGGAGGGAGAGGGGGATTGCCAGTGTTTACACCCTACCGGGACTGTGGTGTATTTGTTTACTCCACAATACTGCTGAGCATTCGCTCGCTCCTTTAACAATAAACATTGTTGATTGCCTATGAAAGCCTGGTCTCTGAGCTCCAGTGATTTAGAGGTGCCCAGTGGTCTACCAGTCTATCCTCAGAGCCCTGCACATGGCCACCAATGAGCATGCATGGAGACCATAAGTGTAAATACTTTCGGTTAAGACTTCCCCCACATATACACAAATAATGAAAAACAGTGAACTGCTTACGGACTCACTAAAACTATAAGCGAACACCTGTGGGCTGAGCCTGATTTATGTGGGGTGATGACATTATGACCAATTTGCATGTGAATTAATTATATAGACACTTGGTGGAGAAAACACCCACACAGAGGATCTAGTATTTGATCAGTGAGTTTTCTGTTTGAAACAGATTCTTTTGAATCTACAGCGCAAAACATACAGTGCCACCAGTGTAGTCTGAACTCCCGATTCCCGAACGAATGACTCTTCGATCCGGTTCTTTTGAATCTAAAGCATGCAACATGCTCAACCAATGATGCCAGATTCAAGAACAAATGACTCTAATGAGTCGGTTCTTTTGAATCTATAGCTAGAAACATGCGCAACCAATGGAGCCCGATTTCTGAATGAACTACTCTTATGAACTGGTTCTTTAACATCTATAATGCAAAACATCCACAACAAATGGAGCTCGATTCCCAATCAAGTTACTCTTATAAGCCAGTTCTTTTGAATAAACAGTGCTACCAGTGTTGTCTCATTCCTAAACAAAAGACACTAAATACAAATAAAACACTACATTTCAAACAAATTAATTTTATCAGCCGGTTCTTTTTTCTGAATAAAAAACGTTTCACCATGTGCAAGTCGTGAGCCTTAAATCAGAGTACTAGATGGTACTAGATACACATTATGAATTTTATTGTAATTAGTGATATTTTATAAAAATGAATGAATAAAAAAGTCTTTGTAGATGCATCTTTTGCAAGAATCTGTTCTGTTAAATATAAAATCATCTCATCATTTGGTAACAGGCTGCTAAGACCTGTAAATCCAACAAGAATTGCATCTTATTTCCAAATATTTCTTCATCAAAAGTATTAAAGTAATTGTTAATGAAACAACAATGTCTGCTTAGTGCACAGCAGCCTCAGGATGTGAGCGATGCCACTTGCCATGGAATGAAGCAAGGTTAAAAATACGAAAAGGCAGATGGCTCCTCTGCAATCCAATCGCCCGCCAGCTGCGCTCCCAGCACATCCTCTCCAAAACCTCAGCCCCAGACCCTGCCATGAACCCAAACCAGCTGTCCAACTCCAGCATCAGCTTGAAGATGTTCCCCGACCAGCTAAGCAGATATAGCTGCAGGCCGGAGACCTCCAAATGGGGGTGGAATCTCCAAAAGAGGGCGGGCTTACTCCAAAATGAGCGTGGTTACTCCAAAAGGGGGCTGCACCAACTCCAAAAGGGGCCGTCACTTCCACTAACGGTTAAGGTTATGGAAAGGGTTAGGTAAGGTTCTCCCTATATTCCTGTATGGAGGGAGAGGGGAGCTGCCAGTGTTTACACCCTACCGGTGCTCCCCATATTACAAGGATCTATGTAAGGGTTGGTTTACCAAAAAATTACAATTCTGTCACCATTAAAGTCTAGGGTAAACTTTTTTTCCCACATGCACACGGTCAAGCACTCAAGGCCAAAAGATAGAAGTTTTCTATGTGCGAGTACGCCTCACGCACAGTGTGCGCAATGCAAATTTTGTCATCAGAACACTATGCGCATAATGTCCTTATGTTGCCAAAAAAACAATATCATCCATCATGACCCATCCCTATTATGAATGGTCATTTTTAGACTCCTGTGAATCAGATAGCTTGGCTCAGCATGGCTAAACGCAAGGCCATGGAAAGAACTGAGCAACCAAACCTCTAGACAGCACAAAGCCACACTTTGGACATGGTCAGAAAACACCAAAACAGGCTAGTTTTGGCCGAACCATGTCCTCTCTGTGCTGAATTCACAGCGCTTCCCACAGACCTAGGTATTCGCTTGCTCTTTGTTCTTTAAGATCCTTGTTTCATTTGTTGGTGCACCACAGAGGGCTGTGAATATGCAATGATGCTAAACCACAAGCATGTCATTTTCCGAAATGGTGCAACCCTTGTGAACTTTGCAAGTAATGACAGACTCTCAGACTGAAAATACATAGATATATTTCCCATTTAATGGAAGACCCTGAATAAAATGGCAAACGCTTTACCACATGACCTCAAGGTTACTGGATTTGTAGCTGTGTTGCAGTTCAGAGCTCAGATTGTGCTTTCATACATTGACACTTTGCAATGATCATATGGCATGCAAATGAAGGATATAAAAGTTGTTTTAGGGGAAATTATAGTGTCTTTCACCTGAAAAGTCTCGTGCCGAGTCACTCATTGTGGCTGTCTGGGTGTGGCAAAGCTCTGCCTGGCAAAACCACATTTTGCTTTTTTTTTGCATCCACAACTGCCACTGTGGCATAACTCTTCCATGACACTTCCTAAATGCTGAGAGGACTAAACCAGATCATTAAAAGTTTTCTTCAACTCCTCTTCATTTCAGAAAAGCTGCATCCCTTCAGGAATATTTGACCCAAGTTCACCCAATCACCTGTGTGTTATTATTTTTCCCTGTGGAACACAAAAGACAATTTTTTTTATTATTATTTATTTTTATTTTATCCCCTTATCGGCATGCCCAATTCCCACTGCTTACTAGGTCCTCGTGATGGCGCAGTTACTCACCTCAATACAGGTGGCAGAGGACAAGTCTCAGTTGTCTCCTCTTCCGAGACTGTGCATCTTATCACGTAGCTCGCTGTGCATGACACCGCGCAGACTCACAGTATGTGGAGGCTCATGCTATTCTCCGCAATCCATGCACAACTTACCAAGTGCCCCATTAAGAGCGAGAACCACTAATTGCGAGCACAAGGAGGTTACCCCGTGTGACTCTACCCTCCCTAGCAACCGGGCCAATTTGGTTGCTTAGGAGACCTGGCTGGAGTCACTCAGCACCCCCTGGATTTGAACTCGCAACTCCAGGGGTGGTAGTCACCATCAATACTCGCTGAGCTAACCAGGCCCCCCAAAAGAAGAATCTTTTCCAAACAGTGACAGTTAATAGTGACCACGAATGACAAGCTACTAAAAGGGCCAAAAAGCAACCATAAATGTAAGCTGTAAAAAACTCCTGTTAATTTTATGGAAAAAAGTGCCAGCTGTTGGTAACAGGTGACATTAAATTAAATGAAATGTTTAGAATGAAAAACAACAGAACGATAGAACTGTTTAGAAGCCGCTGCCTCTCCTACCATCAAGGAACACATATCTTTCGCTGCCGGCAGAATCAATGTCTCTCTGATGTTATGTGCTTCGCCAGCCTTGGCAATACACAGCGCAATGTGATATGAAGTTTCTTCGGAAAAACTCAGGAGGTTTTCCCGCTACCTCAGCATGCTTATTGTCTATGCTCGGAGTTTAGCAGGATGCTGTCATTAGCTAAAATCTCCTGACAAACGACACATAAACACATGTCATTGTTCATCAACTGATCCTAAACTTCAATTCTGCTCATCATATATTGTCTTTTGGGTTTGACCCCTAAAACTAAAGGATTCGAATTTGGTGGTCTCAGAATCCGCTCCATTGTATTTACAAACTAAAACGTCACATATCAGAATCTTCACTCAAAAAAATTATTCTTGATAATATTAATTTTTTTGCCTATTGTTTTCAGAACTGTTTAAAGAATGTTTTAAATATAATATGGTAAATGGTCTGCACTTACATAGCACCTCTTTAACCTTAGCGGGTACTTTACATTGCATCTCATTCACCTGTTCACACACAAATGATGGAAGAGCTGCCATTCAAGGCGCTAGCCTGCCATTAGGAGCAAATTGGGGTTCAGTGTCTTGCCCAAGGACACTTCGGCATGTGGAGTCGTGCAGGCTGGGAATCAAACCACCAACCCTGCGTTTAGTGGACAACCTGCTCTACTACCTGAGCCACAGCCGCCCCAATATAATATAAGTAAGCCATTCATGGGTTCATTTTCTCAAAAGCTGTAAGCACTTTCTTTAGCACTATGAAAATATCTTTGTTTTCAGCAACCCGCTTAGACCCGCCCCAACAACGTTACTCAACCAACGGTGAGAGTTGGGGGGCGGGACTATCTCTTTGATTTACCAATGGCAGACGCTCCACTTTATTGTTGTCCACCACATCACTTTGAAACTTTCCTTAAGACTCATTCTCAAAATATTACGATTTTATTCTCATAATGTTACAACTTATTCTCTAAATCTTAGATTTATTTATTTTTTACATGGCACTAAAGCACAGTTGTACATAACTGATAAAAAATAAGACGTTTTATGATTAAAAAAAAATAGAGATGGCCCTGAAAATGTGTAATATGGGTTTGGAACAACATAGGGCTGTCTAAATGATTTCTGAGCAAACTATTCCTTTGATTCTTTCAAATATAATGTAGTCCTTATAAAACTGCTAACAAAATAATATTTGTGGTTACAGATCCCACAAATCTAGGAATTCGAATGTCTTGTACCGAAAAGAATGTTGCAGTAACTTCCCAAACCCACTTCCTTCATAAAGAAACTAAGTTTAGGAGAACCTGACAGTCTTCCAGAAGTGTGTGTGAACTTTAAAAAATACACATTTCATTGCAAAGAACAACCATAAATCTACACGTCTCAAGCACTAATCATTAACCGGTGATGTAGTCTTTGATCAGTATCATGCAATACCACCAATGTATTTTTTGGCCAGCTCTACTACCACCAGATGTTATGCAGACTGCTTTGATTGCATTAAAACCGTTTATTTTGAGCTTAGCAGCCCTCACCAAGTCAAATTGGCTTTTTTGTTAAACTTTACTCTGATTCTGACTGATTATGAATGTGAATTTGATTGCTTCTTTTGGCCATATGGAAGTCACAGGTTTACACAAAGACAATGTTCAAAGCAGCAGCTGGCAGACAACATCTGTTCACATGATTTGAAATTAAGACAACTCATTTGACATATACAAAAGGCTGTTATATCAATAAGCTGAACACCTCCACATCCATATATCACCCCCATTAGGCATGACCAGTGTTGGGGAAGCTACTTGGAAACTGTCGCTTGGCAAGCTCTTTATAAGTAGATGAACTATAATTAAGCTACTCTTTTGAAAAATAAGCTAGCTACCCATTTAAGTTACAAAAAGTACATTCAAACTATTTAAGGGGCCAGTATCTTTTTTTTTTTTTAATAAATATAACCTAACTATCATTTCATATAATTTATTATTTAATCAAGCCATGTTTTTCTGGAACAATAACAGAGGGTTTTTGAATGCGTCAACTTAATCAGAACTGTGTACAGCATGAAACTTGAACAGTTTAAGCTATTTTACTACTCAACTACCAATTATTGTTAAAAACATTTTTATAAACAATAACTGAGCTTAATAAAATTTTAAGTAAAACTTGCAAGTTGGGAAAAATCTCTCTCTCAAAAAAAAGTGACTCTTTTGGTCTCTAAATAAATAAATATACATTTAGAGATTTTTTTTCCAAGTTACAATTTTATTCATTAGGGAAGCTCACTCTGTGTTTTTTAATCGGTTGGTATAAACTAGGGCCGTCGATTTAACATGTTAATTCATTGCGATTCATTTGACAAGAAGTAACGCGTTAAAATAATTAACGCAATTAATCGCACTGCCATAATAAAGAAGATTCCTGAGAAATGCAAGCTTGTAGTACCACCTGTTTACTCCAGAGGGCAGTAAGTCAACTTTCAGCTGTATGAGCAACGTACAGTTTACAGTGAAGAAAACAAACATGCGTTACGTTCTTGTGTTCAAAACACTCGAAGGAGCACAAATGTGAACTAAGGTATCTCAAGATGTGTTTAAAGATTGATTATTAAACTATATTTAACTTGACACAGTGACCAAAACATTTTATGGTTATCACGCAAGGTGTACATTGACGGGTCCTTAAACAAGCCCTCATAATAAATCTTGAACTGATTGACAAATTCACTTGTGAAATGGATTACTGTGAACTGTGTGCCAATGATTGACTTATGATCAATAATATGGAAGTAAACAATACATTGTATTCTAAAGCCGCTATTTGTATTGTCTTATCAATGATGAACTCTTCTGCCACAAGAATGTAATGCATTTTAATTATCAGATTTGTTTTATTATATATATATATATATATATATATATATATATATATATATATATATATATATATATATAATTATTATTATTATTATTTTTTATATATATATTTAAAGATAACTATGTATAATTATATATTGATATTAATATGTATAATCTTTATATATTGAATTATTGTTATATGAGGGGCTTTCTCAGCAAATATTTGTATATGCAATTTAATCGCGATTAATTAATCGGGACACCATGTAATTAATTCGATTAAAAATTGTAATCGATTGACAGCCCTAATATAAACACATGAACTACCCAAACAAACCTATTCACTAGAAAGAATTGGACTCTCAAACACTGATGAGGGTGTTAGGTGAGTGCGATTCATTTTACCTCTGCTCGTCCAGCTTTTTTAATTAAATAATTCAAACATGAGCTGTACAATCTGATCAATTCACTCAAATGAATCATAGTTTTTCAAATGCTATATGAAGAGGGCAGTTTGGTTATTAACTCAGGTCGCTCAGCGTGCGCAATTCAAATTGACATTAAAAAAAGCAAAGTAACGTTTTGTCATGCTACACCGCTATTTATTGGGGGAAATGAGTAGCTTGTTACTGGAAAAGCTATGCTATTTTGAAAACAGCTTAACTACTGTCACGCTACTGAATAATGTACTTTCGCTATTTTAAGTCTACTCTGCAAAACTGAAAATTACAGGTCATTTGGGGTCAAATTGTATCCTTATGTCTTTTTAAATGCTGTTCTGTTATCTTGGCATGAAAACCGTAAAAGCAGTAAGAAAAGCACAAGAAAAAGAACAATGGTGGCAACTGATAGCAAAAACAAGACTATAAACCATGAAAACTGTGTCATCATGAAAAATCGTTGGGTGGCAACCCACGCACAGCCTGTCATTTTCACTGTAATGAATGGCTGCCTTATTATGGATAAGCAGGGGATAATGACCATAGTTTATGCAGAAATTATGCTGATAATCTTTCAAACTTTTACTAACAATCATGTCTAACCTTTTTGAAATGTTACGATACTTTGCAAAAACTGTATTACAAAAATACAACAACTTTATTTATAGGCTTCTTATTTTTTCTTCCCCTTTTACATTTTTTTATGCATTTTGCAATTGTAAATGTGTGTCATCACACATGCTACTGGCTGCAGTAGTAATAAAATCTTTCAAAATTGGAATTAGTTCTGACCATTTAGTTTTATATAGTCAAATGTGTATATACTGTCCATTTTAGGGATGAAGGTAAAGATGATATATTTCCTCATTGAGCACACATTCATGCCTGTAACAGAGCGCTCGGGGTCATTTCAGGGGATGTCTAATATGAGTGCCACATTTAAAACTTTGCTGTGTTTACTGTATGTGGCCACAGGATGCGAGTACAGACACAAACGGGCTGTTTTAGCACGTAACAGTGGCTGAATTCACATGCTGGGATCTAGTGAGAGGAATGTGCCTAAATGCAAAATAATGTTAAAGTCAAAATGAAATCAAAATTGCCCCTTTTTGTATGATCCTGTTCTAATTGTGAACGATTAATTAGTACATATTACTCCAAATTAAACCAGTTTGTCTTAATAATATTTTATCAAAATGTATCTAAAGCCCTACATTTGTTTCCTTTAAATATCCTGTTTTGCCTGGAAATACGCCACATTAAAGAAATAGTTCACCCAAAAATAAAAGTACTCTCATCACTTATTCACCTACATACCATCCTAGATGTGACTTTCTTTCTCCTGTAGAACACAAACAATGATTTTTTGCTCTGATTTCAGCTCTGTAGGTCCATGCAATGCAAGTAAATTGTGGCTAGAACTTTGAAGCTCCAAAAAGCACACAAAGGCAGCATAAAAAGTAATAATCGGTTTTGGGGTAAATGTAACTCCTTTTTCACTGTACATCTTGCCATCGCAGCCTATTGGCACGATCATGATTTCAAGCTTGATTACGCTTCCTAGCGCTTGATGCACATACAGAGTGCTAGATGGCACTAGAAACTGTAATTGAGCTTGAATTCACAGTCACCAAGGAGACCGCTGATGTCAAGATTTATAGTGAAAAAGGAGTAACATTTTGGTCTGTTCTCACCCAAAACTGATTGGGTCACTTCAGAAGACATGGAATAAACCACCAGGGTGGTATAGTTTATTTTTATTCTGCCTTAATGTGCTTTTTGGAGCTTCAGTTCTGGCCATCATTCACCTGCATACGGATCAACAGAGCTGAGATATTCTTTTAAAAATCTTGGTTTGTGTTCTGCAGAAGAAAGAAATTCATAAACATCTGGGATGGCATGAGGGTGAGTAAATGATGAGAGTATTTAAATTTTTGGTGAACTATCCTTTAAAGGAATTTTAGTAAACATATTATTGAGAGAACTGAAAAATAATCAATACAATCATTAATTAGATGAATTAGAATGAATGAAGATTGTTCTTTTTCACTGTAAAATATATGCCACTTCTTAAGCCCTGTAGTGTCTTAAAAAAAAGGCCCAGTTAAAAGCTATGAGGACACAATGCATGCTATGTATGACATCATTGCTGACTTAATGAGTCAACATTAGCATTTCAGGTTTCTCACAAACAGTCTGTCTGAGTGGGTGAACTCTAAAACATAAACACATGTGACCCACTAACAAATATTGTCCAAAAAAAGCTTTTAATTACAACCATAATGTTAAAAAGTATTGTTAATCCAAAGATTGTACAAAGCGCAACATGGTGTATGAGTATTCTATCTGTGGCACAGATTTTCTGCCACTCTCTAGGGCAGATTTGAGATACAAAGTCGGCGATACAAATTCAACCACATCCTGACAAATGAGAGAGAAACTGACAAATGAGAGAGAAATAGGCAAATGAGGCTACTGTTGGAGGAAAATCAATACTAAAAGAATGACAGCACCTGCCTCCAGCGTCATTTTGAGATGAATGACCTTTATTCACAAAAACAGTTAAATATATACAGGAACATTTCGTGGAAATATTTTGACAAAAATTGTACACATGGTTCAAAATCACGGCAGCTAACAGGAGAATTTGTGACAGACATTCAAAGATTGACATTCATTGTAGATGCCAACTGTCAGATTGACCAATACTGTATATGTCAGACCGCATCAACTGTTAAAAATCACCACCAAAATTATGCCTAAACCCTCTCAACGATAGTATCAGTCAATTTGATAGTGGATGCAGAGCAACCTGAAATGCTAATTCTAGCATTAGCGATTGATTCTGCTGCCGGTTACAGATACTATGGAAACTCCAGTTTATTGTTTGTGATTTAACCAATATTTGAACCCTTTCTGTGACAGCAGTAAATGTCCTTGTCCTTCTGTTGAGTGCTTATAATGTAATGCAAGACTGTGTCCAGATAAAATGGAAGTGTTACTCAGGTTAATGATGAGAACAAATGCTATACCCCTGCTAAAAAGACCATTGTGACGAGGAGGAGGGCATGGCCAGGCCATAACAATGGATGCCGGGCAATGGCACTGGACCCCTCAGCCATCCCTTTTAGCCACCGGCTGGCACACTCCTCCAGCATCACCAAGTCGAGCACTCCCTCGCCGTCGTGATCCTCCATCAGCAGTGAGGGCTCTCTGACGGCGCGTCTTCCTCCAACTCCCAGGTTTCGGCACCAGTTTAACAAGGTTCATTGTTGGATGGAAATGAGGAAGTGAACCATTTACGTAAACTTTAATAACACAAACGTTTCACGTGGACACAACATAAAAGTGCTTTTCAGCTTACAGATGCCGGCAAACACACATACACAGCTCCGTGTGTCTCTCTGACTGTTGGCTTCTTCAAACCAACTCAGAATGCACACGTTCCATCGGCTGCATGCAACTCTCTCTCTCTGTTGAACTGACGTCTCCGTCTCCTCTTTATCCCCCTACCGTCTGATTGTGGTAACTCAGCGCCAGGCGTCCATTCTTACGGCCCGGCCACGCCCCCTTGTCTCAACCTTCTTAGACCAGTATGGATTTCCATGTTGGTCCATGCTTGTTTATGTGGTTAGTACTGGTTGCATAGCCATGCGGGCTGTTAAAACGCAATGTTACTGGACCCACAGACCTCTTTGTTGAGTTAAAACTGTTAACACACAGCACGCAAAGTCTGAAATACATTTTAAATGTGATTTCCAGATGTCAGTGTACTAATTGGTTTTCTATTATTTAAAAGTGATCCACTTCAGACCCTTTTAAATAAAACAGGTGGCTTTCTTGCGATGTGGTGTGTGGATTTAGAGTGTGATTGTTTAAGCAGATGGAGATTCATTCTGAAAGGGAAGTGAGCAAATGGAGTTAAATGTTGATGTAAAGCACCTCATGGGGAGCTGTTTGAAAAATACAATGGTGTCACAGTAAAGAGGCAATTAATCAAATGTACTTAGTCACTTAGAACATGAGCTGCTTTTCTGTTTCAATTTAAAGATGGATTTGCCTTTATGTGAGTACGTCTTAAAGGGATAGTTCACCCAAAAATGAAAATTCTCTCATCATTTACTCACCCTCAGGCCATCCTAGATGTGTTTGACTTTCTTTCTTCTGCTGAACACAAATTAAATTTTCAGAAGTATATTTTAGCTCTGTAGGTCCATACAATGCAAGTGAATGGGTTCCAAAACTTTGAAGCTCCAGAAAGCACATGAAGGCAGCATAAAAGTAATCTACACGACTCCAGCGGTTAAATTCATAAGTCTTTTTTTACTATGAATCCCCACTTTCATATTCTTCTTCTTTTGTTTTTGGCGATTCGCTTTCTTTGTGCATATCGACACCTAATGGGCAGGATTTATAGTAAAAAAGGACTTAAATATGAATCTGTTTCTCAATATTTAACCATTATTGTTGCTGTGCCACCTTGAGATTGCCTATTCTTCCTGTCTATTAGTGTAATAATGTCATACTGTAAAATAGTGTGAGTTATTTATAATTATATTAATTACAAATAACTCACAATTACAATGCGATATACAGTTATTTTAGTGTAAAATAATATCATAATATATGCACACACACACACGTGATAACATGCCTGATTGGCATAATCCAGATACCTTTAAATATTTACATGTGTGCCCAAAATTCTTGATGAAATAGCTCGCATAAACCATTAATAAATTGGTAAAACACAAAATAAGATTATTTTCACATGGGTGAAAATACAAGTGGTTCATGTCAGTTACTTCAACAGAACTGTTGCTTAGATACAGAACTTAGATGCAGAAAATAATGTATAAATGTCAATTATCAAATTATGGACTGCTCATTGGTTACTGATGAATACGGTCAACTGCGTAATTATTGACTTGAACATTAAATGCAGTCTTTATGAGTTTTTACAGTTCATATTTTAATCCAGTCACTCTAATGTTAAATGCTGCTCTCAACCACATCTATGATGAACTGAATTAAATTATGGAAGGCTGTATAAAATGACAGAGTATAGTGCCTGCAATTCATTAATTCGCTAAAGCTTTCATGCAATGCGAATTGAAGTCACTTACTATTGGGACAATCTCCTTGGAAAACGTAACCTATGGCAAGCCAAACTGACTTGTAATCATTTGCAGTATATGAATATGTGACAGGGCGGAGGGCGGGGGCGGGTCGTGATGCTACAGACCCGGCCCCTAATCAGGCTAATCAAGCCTCAGAGAGGGATCAAGGCTGACTGGAGACTGTAACTAAAGCATTGACAATCCCTTAATTTGACCTGTTTAGAGAATGTAAGCGAAATGTTGGCCGAAATTAATAATGCAAATGACCTTAACATTATTTAGGTGTTGATTTTGTGAGGTCACCGACTTTGAAAGGTGACGCTCATTGTCGTTGAGTGACACGTCGATAACCATAACCCTGAAAATAAAGATTAAGAATTAAGAAAAATTAAAGACATTAAGCTTATGTTTAAATGAAAAATCAACTGAAAGATAATGCTTCAATTATAATCGATTATTTAGTAATTTAATTATTCATTTATTAATTGTTTTATAGTGTTTTTAACTAATTAATTATGTATTTCATAATTTATTTAAATATTTACATAATTATTTAATGATTTATTTTTGAGTTATTTGGCCCTCCATGAAGTGCTTCTTTCCAGTAATTTTTTTTTATAGGTATATATCAATAATTACACGGTTACTAGTTCAAATGTCCAGTGACAGTCTTTATAATAAAAACTAGTAAAAATGCACACAAAAAAAGAATTACAGCAGTAATTTGGTTTTCACTAGTGACAATGTTAATTTCTGATATCTGTAATGTGATGAAAAGCCTTTTTTAGATATATTTAATTCCCCTCCAAATTGTTGATATCACAAATCCATTTCCATTATTTAAAATAACAAATCTAATATGTTGAAATACATTTTCCGATATCAAGAAATAGTCTATCTATCTATCTATCTATCTATCTGTCTATCTATCTATCTGTCTGTCTGTCTGTCTGTCTGTCTATCTATCTAGCTGTCTATCTGTTTGTCCATCTTCTGTCTTTCTGTCTATCTGTCTGTCTATCTGTATGTCTATCTGTCTGTCCATCTTCTGTCTATCTGTCTGTCTGTTTGTCCATCTTGTCTGTCTGTCTGTCTGTCTATCTATCTAGCTAGCTAGCTAGCTAGCTAGATAGATAGCTAGCTAGCTAGCTGTCTGTCTGTCTGTCTGTCTGTCTATCTGTCTATCCATCTTCTGTCTATCTGTCTGTCTGTCTGTTTGTCCATCTTCTGTCTTTCTGTCTATCTATCTATCTATCTATCTATATATCTATCTATCTATCTATCTATCTATCTATCTATCTATCTGTCTGTCTGTCTGTCTGTCTGTCTGTCTGTTTGTCCATCTTCTGCCTATCTATCTATCTATCTATCTATCTATCTATCTATCTATCTATCTATCTATCTGTCTGTCTGTCTGTCTGTCTGTTTGTCCATCTTCTGCCTGTCTATCTATCTATCTATCTATCTATCTATCTATCTATCTATCTATCTATCTATCTATCTATCTATCTATCTGTCTGTCTGTCTGTCTGTCTGTTTGTCCATCTTCTATCTATCTATCTATCTATCTATCTATCTATCTATCTATCTATCTATCTATCTATCTGTCTGTCTGTTTGTCCATCTTCTGTCTATCTATCTATCTATCTATCTATCTATCTATCTATCTATCTATCTATCTATCTATCTATCTATCAAACAGCAATGCATGCAGTGAATGGGAGGATCAAATTGGGTCTGGAGGGGGTTGGCAGCGGAATTTTGCATCCTCGAATCCGGAAAGTGGGAGGTACGGAGGTGAAAAAAGTATTTCGATAGGAAGAAGTCCTGCTGAACCTGCAGAGGAAGAAACACACGCATCACGCGTAGTTTACATCGGTTTGACTCAATCATCTTCGTGCGCACCACGAGCGAGTCCCACTCGTTACTGAGTTTATGAATGAAAAACTTCCGAAACCGTAAAGAAGTGGAAGTTTTCCGGTTTCCTAAACGTGTTTGGACTTTTTGTTTGGTTCATCTGATTTAAACGTAACTCTTATATTTTTACTCACTGCTTTTTACGAAAACAGCCGAGATATTTGGATTTGTGGTTCGTTTCACCGTGGGAAAATGTGTTTACATTAATTCGCATTCCGCGTGCATGGATGTTTTCTTCCCGGCTTGATTTGTAGGAATGTTTTACAAACCTAAATAAGTCCCACAAGAAAAGTACACATCAACACAACTCGGTGCTCAGTACAACAACATCCAGATAATCTCAAAGGTGAGTGCCCACCCCCAACTTTTTTTTTTTTATCAATGTTTAAATTTTTCAAATAATTGTAATTTTTTTACTATATATATATATATATGTGTGTGTGTGTGTGTCGTATATAAGTCAACGTGCTGTTTTTCCACGATTTTTATTTTATTGTTAAAAGTGTATACAAAGATAACATGTATGCATGTCTTATTCTATTCACACACACACGCACAAAGTTTCTTGCATATTTTTATTGTCATATCTCTGTATGGTGCTTTTGATTATTTTATTTTCAATCAGATTTATAACGTATTTCAGAGAAACAGAATATTAACTGTTTTTGAAGTTTGCACTTGATTTGCTAGTATTATTTAGAGAGATTAATAGTTGAGGTGTATTTGGCATATATAGATATATTGCATTTGTTCTAATGTAGTTGTTGCAAATCAGTCCAGTAAAATTTCATTTCCATTGTCTTTCCACATTCATGAAGATACAATCCTTTGAATAGGTGCCCAGCAGGAGTAGAATAAGAATGCTACATTGTGTTCGCATCATTTGCATATCAATGAATATGAAAAGTGACCTATTTTGAGCTGTAAAACTCTAGGTGGTATTGTCTGTCCAGTGATTATTATGGATGTATTGTGTCCCATGAGGAAACAAACCATTCTGGTGGATTTTGTGTCTATATTAATGATAAATCTGGGGTTGTCTTGACCGCTGGAGAGTAGATAGTAATGTTTATTTTAGATAGTTGGGAAATAAAAAGTTATATGCTGTTTCGTGCATTTTATATAGGCCTAGCTGTCAAGAACCCACTCAGATTATGTGATTTCAAGTCTCATTCTCACTTCCAAATATCAAGTGTGAATCATCAGAAATGAGTTTGTCCTCATGTCATGTGACAGGTTCTCTTAGGAGCCCTCATGGATCACAGAAGTCTGAAGCATGAATTGGAGAGATGATTTATAAATTAAACGGATATATTTCAAAAACACATCCCACCTCTCCCCAAGGAGCCCATCTTGTCTCATTGTGGCTCTCAGGTGGTGAGTTACAGCCAAAATCTCATACAGTCAACTGTGTCATGTGGAGTCCATCCTAATTGAACTTGTAATATTGGATGCACTGAAAGATGAAACGTCTGCATCTTTGCACCTGGTCAGAGTGCCCGTGAATTACCCACTGTGACTGTTCCTGCCAATATTTGAAAAATCTTATGTTTCTTGCATTTTAAGGAAGTTCTATCATTACTTGCCAGCATGTTGTTCTAAACCCATATGCTGTTATTTTTTCTAAAGGTGTGCTTTTGAAGAATCTTTACGCCACTCTTTTTCATACAAAAACACTTTAGAGTGACCATGTCTGACAAGCTCCAAAAAGGACAAAGTCATCATAAAAGTAGTCCAAATTACTTGGACTACTTTTGCAATACATTCCAAATGTTATTAAAATGTTCTAAAGTTCACAGTTAATGGCATCATACATTTATGTAGTGTAGTTCATTTCAGAGCTTCTCGGTACAGATTATCAGTGAATAACAATTTAATATTGCGGTATATTTTTCAGACAAAGCTATTGTTTTGCTTCCAAAGGCTTGGAATATTGCGTACAAGTCACTTGGACTACTTTTATGTATATTCATGGTGTTGTTTTGGATGCTTCAATATGTATCCTCTTGTGTTGCACAAAAACCTTTAGGTATGATCATTTTAAACGAAATGAAGGTGAGTAAATAATGACAATTTGTCATTTCTGCGTGAACTATTTCTTTAACTGTGATGCAATATTTTTAGAAATTGTGCTGCACAGTACATTAGAGGTAATGCCAGCCTTGATCTTTGGAATATTAGTGTGCAATATGAAGCCAATGGAGATGTGAATAGGATGGGAAATGGGGAGTAATTTACTGGGATTTCCTTGACTAATCTATGCAACTACAGGTGTAAAGATTAGGGCAACGGAAGGGGGAGGCCTTGGGGTGGATTGCATGACTATCTCCCGAAACAAATGCTATAAGTGGATGAATGTCATGCAAGGATGCAGCAGCATAGTAATTAAGGGTCCGGGCTGGACCCTTAGGGGGTCATGGAACACAGCGAACTCCAACCTTTAATTATCACAATGGGCTTTTGAAAGGCTCCTCTCTTGCATTACTGGAGAACCATGATAGAACTGATTTCAATGCTGTTTTCCAATCTTTAGATGTGATGGTTGAATGGAAGCCAGTGAATATCAATTTACATTTATTCATAAAGACCCTGTATAATTTAAGATTTTATAGCCTATAGTTTTTCTTGTAAATTCTTTAGTTTGATTAGAGATAAGGAGCAGTGTGCGAAAGTGGTCTAATTGCTTTTTGATTTTTTTTTTCTAAGTGGGAAACATAGGAAATGCTGTTTTCTGCTTGTGAAGTATAGAAAAGTGCAAGCCATGAAGTCTGAGAGCTATCAGACCTTGTTTTATTGTCAAATCCGCTGGTAGTAACATGCTAGCGATTATCCTCCTAGCACTTCACACATTTTTATATGGTTTCGTGACTGTTGTTGAAAAACACTTTTACGGCTTACCCAATAACAGTTCTTTAAATCTCACCCGCATGCACCACAGTTTCACTTGACAAATGTACCCAGAATAGCTAAGCATTCTCATAATTTGGAGATTCTTACATTTTACTACTTGGACAGTTATGGACTGCGCCTGTGAGGTAAATGAACTGCATTTATAGCCTTATCATAAACCCTCTGCACACTGGCACTTAGGATTTTTCATTCAGGGTTGCCACCCACTTAGAAGCTAAGAGAACAGTACTTCAGTTGAATTACACTGTCATAAAAACTGCCCGACAGCTCACGGTAATGGACAGGCGTCCCTCATTTATCATTCTAACGAGGTGATCACAATTAACAGAATAGGGACGTTGTTCTTTTAACAACTGTTATGAAAATGGATTGCATTTGAACATATGGGTATTTTCAAGTCAACATGAAACTCCTTTCACATCCCATTTTACTTCCATAATGTGACTTATTTCAGTGAGAAACAGGATATTCAACAAGAAAAAAGTAGGGTGGGACATGATGATTTTATTCATTGCGAATTGAATGAATCTGAAAACCGTTACCATTATGCCCCCAATGCTGTCAGTTGAGATTAAGTTGTATTGAAAACTGAATATTCCTTTAAGAATAAACCGATCGGCATAGGTAAATATTTGCCCATTTCCCCGATTCTGCATCGCATGTAAACACCTTCACCAGCATTCTTACCGGCTTCGCCAGTGTGCATATGTATTGCGTGGATGCCTCTTCACTGTTTGCCGTCAAAAGCAGAAAATAACTTGATTATTTTAAATGGCATTTAAACGTTTTCTTGCTTTGTCGTATTTTTTAAATAAGCTGATGTTTGGGATTTATCGGTGTATTGGTGTGCATGTTAATGCCTAAATAGCTTTTTTCCTATTAGTTAACTTTACCCAATATCCTGCGTGGCCTTTGTGACACCAGCATGAAAAATAAAGTTGTTTCAGAGGAAGGGTAAGTTAATACTTTTACTTACCCTTCCGAATCTGGAATTTTTTTTTTTTAATAACATGCACCATCGAATAGTTTACTATAAGACCATGAACATGCATTAAGAAAGTAAATAGGCTTTAAACTGTAGTTTACTCTGGTTGCCAGAAAGTAAAACTGAGCCAAGCGACAAGGCAACGGTGTCAGTTAAAACAACATTTTCTTTGTTTGTGTTCACTATTTCCCTCCACTCTAAGTAATGAGAGCAAAACACATGGCACCACATTGTGCTACTCCAAACAGGAATTCTAGGTAGAGTCGGTGGTGCGAGAGCAAATGGTCTAGTGCAATTGTTGGAGGAGGGTGGTACAAAAACAACCACCAGATTACAGGGCTTTTGTTAGGTAACTTTGGGCAGGGATAGGGGCGTGACTGGGGGTCCAGAGGAAAGAAAAGTGTCAAGTACTAGTCTTGGGGGGAGCGTAGCATTAACAGATGTGTTTCACACCACCAGGATGGCTTCTCAACACCTACTCAGGGGGGCAGCTGCTGGGTGAGGGGTCAGGGGTTGGCTATATTCTTCATCATGGATGGAAACCCATGTTTAATTAGCATTTTGCTTAGCTAAGTTCTTGCAACTCTTAGTTATTGCCCTCTGGTACCAGCTACATTTTGGTTTTGTCATTAGATGCCTGCACAGCTTGAGGTTAGCTATTTCTTATTAACATTTGCATGGGTACATTTTTTAGAAAATTACAATGCCTTCAAGGCATGCATTTAAATGTGGATGAGTTTGTGTGTACCCTGGGAATCAATCCCATGATCTTGGCAGGGCCATGCATTACTAGTTTGTATGCTACTGAATGGCAGTAATTGTTTGTATTTTGTAATTCTTGTTCTTGTTCTTGTCTTGAAGAATAATTGTTCTTCTTGTATTAGTATACTGTACTGCATTTTATGATATATAATGGTACTTACTATAAATTATAGGTTGGTGTACTCCGCTTTAAAATCAGGAGAAAATGTTGGTGTATGATCAAACATTCTGTTTCAGATTGGATAGGGGACTAATGCCTTCTAAACAGTTGTCAGTTCTCATCAAACTTAATTCATATTTAAAGAGCACTGAAGGAGAGACTGTGGCCTTTGAAGCCAAATTTGTACGTACCAGATGGGGTTTATGACAGGTTGACAGTAATATTTCATCTAGTGATAGGGATCTGGTCTTTGGAAGCAGAGCGCAATTGTAGTTTGGCTCATCTTTGGGAGCACTTTGATACAGTTATCAGTGGAAATTTATTCCCAGGCCCACACAGAATGTGTAGGCTTTTTTCTCATTTCTTTAGTTGATTTAGGGGAAGGAGTCTGAATGGATTTCTTATTCCATTTTTATGCATCCATGCGTACCATGTTAGGCTAATTCATGCCCGCCCCTTCTCTCTTGTTTTTCTGCCAGGTAGCTCTATGCTGCTGGTGTTGATGGCCCAGTGCTGTCCATAGCTGTGTGAATGAGCCGTCTCAGCCGACCCTCCTCACCCAGTTGCAGTGGCATGGCTTCTCTCAGGATGTTGATGTCATGGCATTTACTTCTCCTGTGGGTTATTCTTGCTCAGATCACCTCAGCCAGTTCACGTCCCCCTGTGACTGACCAAGGTAAGTTGTTCTTTTCCTGTGTGTGCACCTTTGGGCTTTTCATAATTGGCAGGTAAATGTACTGTATGGAGGCCTGAACCCCAAGTTGTTCCCAATGGCAGGCTAGCACCTTGCATGGCAGCTCTGCCGCCATTGGTGTGTGAATGGGTGAATGCGATGCAGTGTAAAGCACTTTGAATACCGTTAAGGTTAAAAAGGTGCTATATAAGTGCAGACCATTTACCATTTGTGCGATTAGTGGCCGATCCGCTCTACCAACTGATTCACAGCCTCCTAAACCGAACAAATTGATAAAAACAGTATTAACACATGTATTGGCTTTACATTAAAAAAACTTTTGGACATTAGCAATTTAAGGATTAATTTGTTGATTCCCCTGCAAAAAAAACATCTTAAACTGATTTGCTAGTCTTAGCTGGATTAATCTGGCCTAGCTGGTGTTCCAGGCTGGTTTTAGTTGGTTTATACTGGTCTCACAGCCTGGTCACACTGGCTGGCCACCAGTGTTACCAGCTGAAAAGTCCCCCAAATCTCTTTTAAACCAACCAGCAGACCAGTTTAGGTAGATTTAAGCTGTTTTTTTATGTTGTTGTTGTTGTTGTTGTTGTTTTTTATCAGCAGGCTCCGCTTTGGTATAAAAAGATATTAGGGAACATTTATTTGAAATTAATACTTTGCTCTACCTTGTGTACCAGCTAGAATTCTGGTCATGGCTCCATTTTTGATGTTGAGTTTACTAGCAGAGCTGGAACTCATTAGGGTCTGGCTTGCAGTAAGACTCCAGATGCTTCTCCTTTATGCCTGAACAGAGCTTTGGGGTTCAGATGTATCTCAGTGGAATGCAGAGCCGTACAAAGACAACTTGGCTTGCTAAAAGTTCTCCAAACCCCACACAGACCTCTATTGTAATCATTGGAATGACTCAGAATAAGAAGGCATTTCATATAATCTTGAATGATTATTATTATTATTAGTGGTGTTTGCTAAGGAAAGAACCACTATTATAATTGCTCAGACTTGGAGATGATCTACTACTTTGCTATGTGATTGCATTTTTCATCTGGCGGACAATAAATCAGGTACAAAAAATACCATAAATTTACATTGAAGGAGACTCGAGAATATCATAGAGACTTTGGGGTGGGCTCTTTTGACTTGGGCCTGTATGTAACCACCAGCTGGTAAAAGATTAGTTTCGCACCTGATTCTGTCTTGCCTGTTAGTTTTGAAGAAATTTGTACAAAGAGAGAGTTTTGAGAAGAGTTGTCTGACTGTTAAGTAGTCATCCAGACTGGAAAAAGCAGAAACAAAAAGAACAGGTCTCCACCCACTGGCTGATGTTCACCATGGAGATCATGTTTCTGGCAATGATTGGGGCTTGGAGCCGATGAACAGGGTGAATCAAGGGATGGGTCAGAATTGTTAATGTGATGTTTACCCTTGATCACTGATACTCGGCACGGCCTGACACCAACACACTTACTCTGCAGTCTTGATTGTCTACAACCTCATTCACAATGCATGTTTGCACACAAGACAACATAGTGTCCGTTTACAGCTGCTTAAGGTGTCGACAGGTCATATACATTGTGCATTGCAGCACTTATCTGCAATACAATACAATCTTTAAAGTTACCACCAGCTTTCAAGCTCCAAAAAACACCAAAAAGCACCATAAAATAATCCATATTGACTTGTGCGATAAGGTAAGTCTTCCAAGGCCAAAATTCCTCAGAGACTTAAGTATGGAGATTGCTTATTTTTATTATGCACATTATGCTTTGAGATGACTATTGTATGACTTTTGCAGCTTTGACATTGAAAATGCATTTTATTTCCCACCACAATTGTTGTTGCCAACACTTAAGAGTGTCAGCGACTGTTAAATGTAGGTTTAAAAAAAAAAAAATAGGTATTTTTTAAATGATGTAAACAAAAGTGGCAATTTTGCTATGATGGTGTCTGAGGGATATGAGAGCTTTTTGTGAACATACGGAAGTATGAGTCCATTTTTCTAATCATCAGTTTTCTGATCATCGGTCCGATTTGTGAACTGGATCAACCGGTTCGGTGAAAAGGGCCTGCTCAAAAGAACAACCACCAATCCGGTTCTCGAATTCAACTCGATGTCTAAATTATCCAATCGCAGTGGATCCCAAGTTAACAGCTCTCTGTAAAGGAAGATTCTGTTCCTCACACAAAGCTACCATCAGTTGTATGGTCTTTTAATGTGCTTTTCAGTGTTTTTTATTTATTATTTGGTCATTTTTAAAGATGTGACAGAGTGGAAGCAGCATATATATATATATATATCTCAATTCCATTTTTTCAGTAAGCAGAATTATTATCTAATATTTTCAGTTGACCCTCCACTTAGCAACGGTTGCCCTGCCACCAGTACTCTGACATGCATTTGCTATTTTCCAATGATAGCCAATGGAAGTAATATGTGTTTTGAGTACATTTAAGTGGGATTTTACTAAAATCATAAAAAATATGAAATTGTTTTTGTTGCTGGGTCATTTGTAATGGTAATGCAGGTTACCCAGAGAGGATGCATGCAGTGTTTTTCTTTCTTTTTTTTAAAAAAAGAGAAAAAAAATAACTTTCAATAAAACTGGAGAATAGCATGATATGGATCAAACTGTGTCAACCCTCATTCCCTCATTCATAGTGAGCAACATAACCAAGGTGTGCGGAGCTTAGCAAAGGGTTAATGGGTGTCACCATTGCCATGTTCTGGGCTGATTGATGTATAATTGAGCACTTTTAAAAACAGTACTTTTAGCTACATTTTAAAGGAAAGGAACTGTTTTGCATATGTCCTTTTTAATAAATAACTTAAAAAAAAAAAAATTCAATCTTAACTTTTCTTGATTCAGGCTTAAAGAATCATGAACTGAATTGAACCGTGAGTGCAGTATACTGAATACGGAATAGTGAGATGAGTAAACATTTACACCCCTAAAACATATGTTTTGGAACAACTGGATGACGAGTAAATAGTGATAGCATTTTTAGCTAACTATTCCTTTAAGAACGGCATGGAAATGAATAAGGAGGTGGTGACAGATGTTGTCTAATTCAGCTTGGACTGAGTGACCAAGACAAATGGGACAGGCCTCCTAACTCTGAGAAAACGCATTCTCTTCGGTTCTACAGGAAGCCAGTCCGGAGTACTTTAAATCCAAGCACACAGATGTGCGTTGGCACAGCTCACTGAGTCAATTTTGGGCGTTTAAACAAAATGTCTGGATTGGTCAATCTGCTCCAAATGACGTAGAAACTATGAAGATTAATTTCCAGAAAACATCATTTTCGATTTAGTTTAAGCTTTCAGGAAGTCCCCAATGACAAAATTGAGCTTTGTTGACCACAGAATTTTTCCATAAACAAAATGTGCTTATAATTTCACCCTTTTAGAATCTCACTGTGAATGAATCCTGTTGTTAGGTGGTGTGTTGGATGCTTCCAATTTAACAGAAGGAATAGTTAGAATTTTTATGTATTTCCCAAGTCTACAGCTTTCTGCTTTGTTTTACTTATGAAAAGACCCTTAAAGCTTTCCATCCTTTCTACACTAATTTGTTCAATATTCTTTGCATTAATTATAACCTTAGCTTTGACATCAGTGAATCTGGTTCACAATCTAGCAAAGACTGAGTAGACTCCACTGAAGTTTCTTTGGTGGTTTTATTGAAACAATAGTTTTATAAAACAGCCTGGCCTTTATTTTTTTTAGAAATGCATCAAAGTACAGGCTGGGAGTTGTCAGCCCTATTAACTCCAGTTATAAGTGCTGTTTTTCCCTGTATGTGTGGTGTTCAGTGGTTGATGTAATTTTCTCATCTAATAAGAGACTAGAATGATTGAGGCCGGCTCACTTGGAAATAAAGTGAGTGAAATCTTTATGTATATTAGATGAGACACCAGTCCTCATTTAAATTCCAGCCTCTACCTTTCTTGCTTGGCTTGCTTATTTAAAAAAACTTGTGCTTGAAAGTTGATCCCACCACAGCCCCCCATCCCATTTCCTTGCTGGGATTAAGGGGCCTGTGATCCAGGAAATACCTCCACTTGGCTCAAGTGAGATCTCCATGACAACATGTCAAGGAACCTGCTGTTAAAGGCTCTTCTCTGTCTCTCCAAACACTCTCTCTTTCCCACTCCGTCTCTTACGGATCCGCTCAAGTCACGTCGTAATTTTTATTTGTATAGCGCTTTTCACAACACACATTGTTTGAAAGCAGCTTTACAAAAAATCATGCATTAACAAAAACTTAAACTCTCAACCCTATAAAGTCATTTTGTAGTTTGATTAAATATGATTGTAAATTGTGTATAAAAAATAAATAATTGTATTTAGGACCCCAATGAGCAAGCTGAAGGCAACTGTGGCAAGGAACACAAAACTCTGAGAAACTAGGCTCACTGTGGGGGCCAGTTCCCCTCGGTCTAACCAGCATGAAAATAATGGCAATATTAGTTATTTATGTGCAGTGCAGGTCATGGTTTAAGATTAGTAAACAAAGTAAGTGTTAAAGTCCAGTGTTTAAAAAAATATTGGGGTGGCTGTGGGTTGTCCACTGATCGCAGGGCTGGTGGTTCGATTCCAGGCCCACACGACTTAACATGCCAAAGTGTTCTTGGGCAAGACACTGAACCCCAAGTTGCTCCCAATGGTAGGCTAGCACCTTGCATGGCAGCTCTGCCATCATTGGTGTGTGAATGGGGGAGAGAGATGCAGTGTAAAGCACATTAATTACCCCTAAGGTTAAAAAGACACTATATAGTTGCAGACCATTTACCATTTATGAACTGTAAAATGAATGACTAATGTCTTTTGAAGTCCATCCTGGATTAACTGCAGAAGTACACATATAGATGCAATTGTCCTTTGTTAGTTGGCTGATGAAGGCGTTGTTGGCATTTAAATGATAGTCTAAGTATTGAATCTCAAGAGTGTAGTCTATCAATAGACAAAGGTGATGTAGGCAGAGCTCAATGAGGTGAATCGCAGTTCAAGCGGCAGGCCATTTCAATGAGGTTCAGTGGGATCCATCCTTAGTCCAAGGTTTATGAAGTATTCGATGTCTTCCAGTTGTAGTTGGCATAAGTTCATCCTTGTAAAAGACTGAAGTGATGTCTGGTTAGCACCGGCTGCATTTAGTCATCATCGCTCAGAGACAGTGGTGTCTGACACCAAGCAGGAACGGAGCTGGATCTGGGTGGCTCTGCTAACCATAATATATGAATAATATTACCATAGATGTCATTCAATTTTATGCAGAGTTATAGATCATGATAGATGTTTCTAGTTCCGGCAGACCTAACTAAAGCAGCCTAATTGTGAGTTGATGGATAAGTCATTACTGTTGTGCTGTGACAGAATATCTGGTTCCTAACCTATGTAGTCACAGTACTGAATAAAAATCTAGGAATGTTGTGGTTATTTTCTATGAGTTTGCTCAAATATGCTGACCTGGCAGCTTTTAGTGCCTGTCTGTAGCTACAGACACTATCCTTCCATGCACTGTGAAATACCTCTAATTTTGTATTCTTCCACTTGCGCTAAATTTTCCGCACTGCTCTCATGAGTGATCATCGTACAATTGTGCAGGGCTTTTTTCTTGAATTTTCTTTAATCGAAGGGGGCGACACTTCTCAAGAGTGCTAGAGAAGACTGTATTTATATTTTCTGTTATTACATCAAGTTCTTCTAGACTTTTTAGCTTACTGAGTATGTGAGACAATTCAGGAAGTTTATTAGTGAAGCTATCTTTAGTGGTTGAATGAATAGTTCTACCTGAACGATAGCGTGGTGTAGATTGAGTGACATGTAATGATCCGAGATGTCAGCGCTCTGTGGCAGAATTTCTATAGTATCAACATCAGCTCCATATGACAGAATTATATCTAGCAGTTTATTATGGTGATGAGTTGGTCCTGTCACATTTTGTCTCCTGACTCCAAGAGAATTGAGAATATTGATAAATGCCAATGTCATTTTCATTATTTATGTGAACATTAACTAGCCTACTAGATCTAATAGAAAACTTAGCAAATTCACAAAGGAGTTTTGAGTATGGCCAGGGTGATCTATAGACTGTAGCAAGGGTAAAATAAAAAATAAACAATTCTCTCATTGTTAGGAAACATTGCGGAAGACAAAAGGGACAGATTAGTTTGTTTGACAATCAAGGTGACTTTAGGTTGGTGGGAGGTCTCTCTGAAGAGGGACTGTCATTTTTGTTTTTTGGCTTTTGTTTGTATGTATTGAAACTCCGCCTGATTAGCTGTTATGGGCCATGAGAGGTTAAACTTTAAACTGTTTAATTTTTTCCTTGAAAATGTTCAAGCGTTGAGCAAATGTCAAAACTTTGAACAATGTTGAATTCTTGGGTAAATCTAATGGGTCACATTTTTATCCAAAATCTAAAAGTAAGAAATTATATTTTGCATAAATAAATAATTTTTAGCACCATTAAGTTATTGTGCATTGTGACATTGTTTTCATGATTAAGCACATTTCCCCCAATTCTCATTACCGTAATAAAAATAAATAAAAAAAATTATATTATGATATACTGATGAAGTTTGATATAGTAAATTGCAAAATATTTATACATGATAGTATTTGTTCTACTGCCTGAAATTTATGCTGATTTTAGTAAAAAAAATAAAAATAAAAAGGAAACAATATAGTGTTTTGGTTTTTACAGTATTGAGAATAATCATTGGAATTACAAAAAATTAAAAACAGCAAAACGTTTGGACATATTACGCTAATATTATGCACATACGGTATTAAGGATTATGCATTACAATATATGCTTTGCGGTAATATTATACATTAATAAGCGGAAGTATCTGGAGGGAAATCTGCTTAATTACCATTAAAATAATCTCACAAGGCTTAAAATTATCCTAAAAATAGGCTTAATTTCCTATATGCTAAATATAATTGACAGTTTTTTCTTTGATTTGGGGCTGAAATATGACCTGGACTTGTTCAGGACAGGTTTGATGAGATTCATCCTCTTATGAGTTATATGTGCATAACAAAATATTTTTCATATTCATCATATTCTTTTTGGCATCACAGTTTTGTCATTCTTAGTTGGTGATAGTCTTATTTTATTTATAGTTTTATTCATTTATTTTGAGTGGTTTTGTGGTATTCCTTTCTTAATTTCTTTATCCATGGTGCTTTGCAAACTCTTCCTTTGTTAGGTAGTGACTCTTCAGTCTTATTTTAGTTTTGTGGTGGTGTTTCACAAGTGTCGTCCCATGTCTCAGTTTGTTTTCAAATACCAATTTTTATTTAGTTGTTAATGTGGCAGTTCTGTCCAGAAGGCGCTTCGTTCATTTAAAGTAAAAGTTCACAAAAATGTTTTAATTCTCTCATCGTTTACTCACCCTCATGCCATCCCAGATGTGTATGTCTTTCTTTCATCTGCTCAAATGAAGATTTTTGAAGTATTTCTCTGCTGTTTTGGTCCATACAATGAAAGTGAATGTGTGCCAAAATGTTAAAGCTCCAAAAATCATACAAGGCAGCATAAAAGTAATCTATAAGACTCCAGTGGTTAAATCCATGTCTTCAGAAGTGATATGATAGGTGTGAGTGAGTCAGTTTCCCTAGAAATTAAAATGTTGTTCTCTTGAACACATGGAATGGATCTTGAATGTAAACTGAGACTTTGGGGGAGAGCTCTTGTGACATGGGCCAGTTGGAGAGTTGAAACACATAGAAACTCGCTTAAAACATTAAAAACAGCTTAGCAATGTGCTAGCATCATGTAGGCGAGTTTTGGACGGAAAATGAACCAATTTTTTTCCATTTTATTGTTGTATCAGGGATGAGCAACAAACATGTTGTGACTTGATTTGTCTCTTTTGAATGGACTTTTCTCTCTGTTTGGTAGTCTTTAAGCTGTTGATTGCATCAGGGGTTGAGTGGTGAATTTGTTAGACAGCTCCCCAGTGTGTTTGTGCATTTGAATGTGATTTAAGCGTGGGCAATGCTCTGAAAGGGCAACTTTCTGTGGGCTGGAGTGGAGCCCACAGTGACTCATGTGTTCTCACTGTCCAGCACTCTGTGATGGATGGATACATATATTATGTGCTTGGATCACTAGTGATATATTTTATTTAAAACAAGAGTCCTGGCTTGGTGTAATCAAAATATTGAATAAATTACAGCAAAAATTGTTCCCTTTGTAAAGCCCATAAACCTCTATCCTGTCTAGTTGGGCATAAAGTCATGTTAACACATGTTAACATTCTGATCTACTAAAATCCCATTAACATATATATTCTGATATACAGAATGATATTTTGATCTTTATATGGGTGTGTATGAATCTGTCGATTGTGTCACAGGTCACGCCGTAGCATCTTCCGAGGACGAAGATGACGATGAGTCATCATCTGAAGAAAACAAGCCTTCAAGCAGCCTGGAGCTCTTACGTAAGTATTGCCCCCATTTTTCATCAAAGTATGAATTGACAATCAGTCACTGTTATAAAATTTACAAAAAAAATGTCCTCTTTAGCAATGGCACCCCACTGGGCCCAACCTGAAAAGATGGAAAAAAAGCTTCATGCTGTACCAGCCAGCAAAACAGTGAAATTTCGATGTCAGGCTGAGGGAAATCCAACCCCTAAACTTCGCTGGCTCAAGAACGGTAAAGAGTTCAAAAGGGACCAGCGCATCGGGGGCTACAAGGTAACCTGCCACTGTAGTCAGGCCTTTTTTTTTTAAAATCAATATTTTAAGACATGAAAAATATTGAGATTAGATGTCGACCGATAGTGGATTTTGCCGATACCGATAAGTAAGGTGGTGGGAAAGGCAGATAACCGATTTATCGGCCAATAGTTTTTAAAATTGATTTTTAGAATCTTTCCTTACTATGATGAGCACAGACAAAGAGTCCTAAATTAATAAAATCTCAGATGTTTATTGTTCAACCAAAATCCCAAAAAGAATCTTAAAAATATGATTTGGTGCATAACGTGACGCTTAAGTATAACAAAGACATTTTGAAATGAAGAAATTATGAAATGAAGAAATTATGAAAAGAGGTTTTTGCTGGTAACGATAGTTCCAAAAAGCAACTATTGGTACCGATTAGTTGGTAAAACCGATATATCGGTCTACCTCTAATCAACAATGAGAAGAATTATTTTTTTGCTATATTGTCAATAGTGAAACTAGTGTATATAGCTCGCCAGAGAAGCTTTCCCACACTTTAGCATTTGTACAAAACCATACATTGACCACAAGCAGAAAAATTTGGGTTTGCTGTCCTTGTTGCTTTTGCAAGTCCTACGTTTGGCTTTTGCATGTATATATAACTATAAGACATAAAGATAACACAATATTTCTTCTCTCCTTCCTCTCTCAGCTGCGTGAACACATGTGGACTATAATCATGGAGTCAGTGGTGCCCTCAGACAAGGGCAACTATACCTGTCTGGTGGTGAATAACTACGGAAGCATCAATCACACCTATCAGCTGGATGTAGTAGGTCAGTCATGTAAACTTTAGGTTAAGAGGAATGTTCTTTGTTCAATACAAGTTAACCTCATCCGTTCTTTTCTTTAAAAAAAAAGCAAAAGTGAGGCACTTATAATGGAAGTGAATGGTGCCAATTTTTGGAGGGTTTAAAAGCAGAAATGTGAAGCTTATAATTTTTTTTAATGTACTTTCAATTCTTCAATTTCATAATTATTCTGTTCAAACTCATGTATTATTTTAGCTCTAAAGTTTTTTAAATTGTCATTTGTAGATTCGCTTTAGGATCTTAGGCTTTGTTGACATTGCATTGTCATGGCAATTAAGATGTAAATTTAGTAAACTTTACACTGAAAAGATTAGTAACTTTTATCATGTGATTTGATCACAGTAAACTATTTTAACAGGCATTTACGTCTTGTGGCTAAACCTTTGAAAAAGTGAGTATTTTAACATAAAAATCGTTCCCATTCACTTCCATTGTAATTGCCTCATTGTAATCCTGATTGTTGGTCATAAATATTATGCTATAAATGCTGTCGATTAATCTTAACTTCTATTGACCCCAGAACATTGATGTGCATTATTCTTCAAAATTAAAATACTTTGACCTATGGTGGACCGAGGGAGTGTTCTGATATTTTGGATTTTGAAACAGTTGATATTTTTGCAATAATATATATATATATATATAATGTTGTCACCTTTATCTATTGCTACATTTTCTAAAAAATTAATATCTAACAAACATCTATGTGTATAATGCAGAACGGTCTCCACACAGACCCATCCTATATGCTGGTCTTCCTGCAAACCGTACGGCTGTCGTCGGCAGTGACGTAGAGTTTGTATGTAAGGTTTTCAGCGACCCTCAGCCTCACATCCAATGGCTCAAACACATGGTGGTGAACGGAAGCCAACTCGGACCTGATGGTCTACCTTACGTACGCATCCTAAAGGTAAAAAAAGCACTCAAGATGAGTGTTCATTTAAAATGTACATTTTCACTTACAATTATAAAGTGAAATGCAGTGTATATTACTAAAACGATATCTTAATGTTTTAATGGGGCATGTATGACGTTGCTCAAGCCAGACTCAGGGCACCTACACACTAGACAAAGCTCTTACAGAGCGTTTGAAGGATTGCAATGTGGAAAGTGTGTTTTGAGGGTGTGGAAAGAGCAATGTCAGCTTGATTCGAGCTGGAATACAGCTAACCTTCCTCTGTGTCATTCTCATTGGTCAGTGGATGCCTCTGTCAAATTGGATGCAGCTACATTTTGGCCATATGATGCGCATTACTTTCGCAAATCCCCTACAACCTTACACATCATCCCCATTGAAATTGATGGATTTGCAATGTTCTCTGACGCATGGTAAACTCTAGTGTATAGGCGCCCATAGTTGTAACTGTTCCATATAAATGATCCACAGATATTTGGATGCTAAAGAACACCTTAATATGATTAGTGGATTGGTAATCGGATTTCATAAACTTGGTCTTTTGTTGTCTCCAGCACTCGGGGGTCAATAGCTCGGACACCCAGGTGCTGACGCTCTACAATATCACAGAGGAAGAGGGTGGCGAGTATATTTGCAAAGTGTCCAATTATATAGGAGAAGCCAATCAGTCAGCCTGGTTAACTGTCCTTAGACATGATGTACAAGGTAATTTTACCACTGGCTAAAGGTAGAGGTTTTTGCTTTGGGTTTCTCTTTCATGCTTTGGGTTCTCCTATCCCATAATGCCATGGAAACTCCCAGTTGATCCCTTATCGGGGATTGGAACCAAACCCATGGCGATAATTTCCTCGCCATGGATTAGGTCTTTCTGGTGAGCGCTCCATGTTGCCTGCCTGATGTGGGTGAAGGTAAATTGAAGGTGATGGTACTGGGCAGCATTGTTTGATCTCTCTACAGGTGAATGGTCAGTGCTCTAGATTACTAGTTCCCAATCTTGGTCCTGAAGTACCCTCAAGACCAGCACATTATGGGTATCTTCCTTATTTGACACACCCACATCAGGTCATGGAGCCACTACTAACAAGCTGATGAGTTGGATCAAGTGTGTTAGATTATGGAAACATCCAAAATGTGCAGTTTTGGGAGTTCTCCAGGACCAAGAGTGGAAAACTGCTCTAGGTGGGTTTCTAAGCTTTGGGATCTTCTAACTGGTTTCAACCCCAACCAGATAGAGGCTACAAGAACCTTCATCCTCTTCGAGATCAATGTGGTCCTGGTTTCCTCTTCTTTCCTCTCACCTCTTGGGCCTTGGGTCTGCTTTTCTTGTTCTCTTCCAGACCGCTGGCCTCAACACCACCGACAAGGAGATGGAGGTGTTCCAGTTGAGGAATGTGTCCTTTGAGGATGCTGGGGAGTACACTTGCTTGGCGGGCAATTCTATTGGGGTCTCCCATCAGTCAGCATGGTTGACCGTTGTCAAAGGTATCCAGCGACTTTTTCCTGTCCTTTCTCGACCTCTCCCGTTTTCACTTTCCTTCTCGTCCATCGCTCCGAACAGTGCCCGTTTGTTTGTGTCATTCGCCAGAGTTTCAGCTGGACCATGTTTGTGTTAAAGATCATTTACTTGAATATCACTTAGCTGGTGTAGGTTTTACACCTTTCCCAAAATACAAGACACGTCACAGATATGTGTGTGTGGCTGTCTGTTGCTTCCTCTGCAGGTGCAAAATTATTCATGCATTGAGCACCTGCATGCTGAGTAGACCAAACATTTGGATTCTAGGGAAATCTCCCCCTTTAGGAGTGTCAGCTTACTAAGGGGTCTTCAGTGTGCTTGACTTTCTGTTGACCTAGCGAATGACACCAGTTACGGTACTGTTTCATCTCCTCTACATTTCCCTAAACTTGTTTCCTCTCTCTGTCCTGCTATTTGTTTTTTAATGAGCAGTTATTGCACACAAGTCATCTTGACTCCGATTTAATTAGTTTATGTTGATTTTAAGAGATGTCAGACAATGATTTGTGTGCACTTTCCTTGAAGATTTTGCATAATTAAAATGCTATAGTTTTGTGACTATAACATGACCACATTTTTGTTTGGTGCTGTATTGCCATTGCATCATTAAAACATTTCTTACTAATATACATAGCTGATGCCATTTCCATATATATTCTGGCATCTTGGTTTTATTTCAACCACTGCTGATTATTGCAGAAGAACTCGACTCCTTATGAATGATGCTGCAGTTTAAAAGAATATTCTGGGTTAAACACAAGTTAAGCTTAATCAACAATATTTCTGGCATACTGTTGATATTTTCAAAATGTTTTGATTCGTCCCTCTAATTAAAAACAAGCAAAAACTGTGTTTACATTAAAGCACTCACAATGGAAGTGAATTTGGCCAATCCATTAAACATTAAAATTCACACCATTTCAAAAGTATAGCCACAACATTATACGTGTTAACATGATTTTAGTTTGATAAAGTGTTTACCATATTACTGATTTTGCCAGTACTGCATCATGACAACAATACACCTAATTTTCACAGATAAGATTAGTAAGCAATTTCTTTAAACAATAACATCATATTAACATGTATAATGTTTATATCTTGTGGCTATACAGTATGTATTTTAAAGGGATAGGTCACCCAAAAATGTTAATTCTCTCATCATTTACCCACCCTCATACCATCCCAGATGTGTATGACTTTTTTCTTCAAATAATAATTTTTAGAAGAATATTTTATCTCTGTAAGTCCATACAATTCAAGTATTCCCATTCACTTCCATTGTATGTGCTTTAATTTAACCACAAGTTTGACATTTTTTAATAAACATGGAACGAGTTAATTCTTTTTGTGGTAATCAACATTATGCCTCAAATGCTGTCAATTGAGCTTAGCTTGTATTAAATCCAGAACATTCCTTAAATTATTTTCTATCAATGCCTATGTATCTTGCTGTGTGTCTCTTTGGCCTCCCAGGACAATTTGGCCGGGATGGTTCCATTTCATACTCGTGCAGGGGATGGCTGCATCCTCACACTGATGGAGAATGTGGGGTGAAATCCTATGCCACAAAGGAGCCATTATGTGGCCACAAAAGGAGCTTGTGCTCTCTTCTTAGTGCCAATAGTGTCAAATGCACTGGTTGAAATTAAACCGAGCTCGGTGTGAGTGTGTATATGTGTGGATACATGTGTGCCTGTCACCAGCATCTACCAGTGTGTGTCAGTCCAAAGTACACAGTTACTGAGGTGTTATTGAGGTCAGATGACAGTGTACAAGTGGATTTAAGTGGAATTCAACATCACTATCATAATTGCGTATACTTTGGGTTAGGGATTTGAACGAGTTTTGTAAGTAATTTGTAGTGCCTGACCTTCATGTTCTATTTCATAAGCACCCACGGCTCCCTCTGCAGTGCCCAGTCAGTCCTACCTGGAGGTGTTGATCTACTGTGTTGGATTCTTCCTCATCTTCCTCATGGTGGGAATTGTCACCATTGTCAAAGTCCGCAGCTCCTCAAAGAAGAGCGACTTTAACAGCCAGCTGGCCGTTCATAAGCTGGCTAAAAGCATTCCTCTCCGCAGACAGGTAAACCAAATGTAGATAATAGTCTAGATTTCCCTGGAGGAAAAAAAATATCAACCAGCCTAAACTAGTTTAGCATGTTTAGATGGTCTAGGTGGTAAACCAGCCTGGCCAAGCTGTTCTAGCGGTTGTCTCAGGCTGGCCAACCTGGTCTTCAGCTGCTCTTTGACTGGCCAAGCTGGTCTTCAGCTGCTCTTTGACTGGCCAAGCTGGTCTCCCAGCCTGTCCAAGCATGGCCAAGCTGTTCTTCAGCTTAAAAGTGTCCAAAACCTGTCTAAAACCAGCCAGTAGACCAGCCTGTTCAGGCTGGGAGACCAGTTAAGTCCAGCAAATTATCTTAGGATGGTTTAAACTTTTTTCCAGCAAGATTGACATTCTGTTATCCAAAGAAATTTCCTGTTTTCCTTGTGTTTTACTAAACCCCTTAAAAACATCCCTGAATTATTTTTACTCTACAGGTGTCAGTGGAATCCAGTTCTTCCCTGAATTCTGGTGTGATGTTGGTAAGACCTTCACGGCTCTCCTCCAGTGGGACCCCAATGCTGTCAGGAGTCTCAGAGTACGAGCTGCCCCACGACCCAAGCTGGGAGGTGCCCAGAGAGAGGTACGCCCACTGATCCCACAGATCCAATATTTTATCTTTTCTTTCTTATTTTTATCTGCAGTTGGGTCACTGGCAGTTTTGAACTCATTTAGCCATTTCTGTGCATCTTTTTGTAACAGATTAGTTCTTGGGAAACCTCTGGGAGAGGGCTGCTTTGGGCAGGTGGTGATGGGCGAAGCCATTGGCTTGGACAGAGACAAGCCCAACCGTGTGACGAAAGTAGCCGTTAAGATGCTGAAATGTAAGGGGGATTTTTTGGTAGGGGATTTAGTTGAACCTAAAACATTGTCAATCTCCAAAAAGGACAAAAAGATACCCTTAAGTTTGTCCATATGACTTGTGTGCTTTATTCTAAGTCTTCTTAAGCTATACAACAGCTTTGCGTGAGGAACAGACAAAGATGTGTAATCTTCCACATTGCCATAGCATTTAAGTCTCTTTTACCTATTAAAAATGGCCGCTTATAGACACATTGCACTAGGTTCGATGTCAGTGATGACAATTGTTAGACAAATGCAAGTTGGTTCTTCCATTTTCTTGCAGAGGAGAAGATTTTCATAACAGATTATGTTATCAATTGACTGTTTACTTGTGTTCATTAATACCTGTTTTGCATGTTTTCATTAGCTGATGCCACCGAGAAGGACCTGTCTGACCTAATCTCAGAGATGGAGATGATGAAGATGATTGGAAAACACAAGAACATCATCAACCTGCTTGGAGCTTGTACTCAAGATGGTAAGAGTCCATATGAGTCCAATTACATGGAGTTAAATTTAAAGGAGACCTCTCTCTGGAGACAGATTATTCCCTTTCTCTTGCTGATATTTCTTCTCTCTCTCCAGGCTCTCTTTACGTCATTGTGGAATATGCATCTAAAGGAAACCTGCGGGAATATCTGCGTGTCCGTCGGCCCCATGGCATGGAGTACTGTTACAATCCAGACCAGGTGTCTGTGGAGAGCATGTCAATTAAAGACTTGGTCTCCTGTGCCTACCAGGTGGCTCGTGGCATGGAGTACTTGGCATCCAGAAAGGTACATCAAGTGTTCGTCAAGCCATTTAATGGGGTTTGGTTGAAAAATAAAGGGATATTTTCATCCACAATACATACTAACAGGGCCTGAGACCAATACTTACAATATTTGTACTTTCTCATCAACAGTGTATCCACAGAGACTTGGCAGCACGCAATGTACTTGTAACAGAGGACAATGTAATGAAGATAGCAGACTTTGGTCTGGCTCGGGACGTTCATCACATAGATTACTACAAGAAGACCACAAATGTAAGCACTCAGTTCTCCAAACACTCATATGTTATAGTCCAAACAGTCAATTTATAACTAGAATCGTAAAAATTGCATTAAGTAAAAATATTTTACATCCGTGTTTCTTCAGGGTCGACTGCCTGTGAAATGGATGGCACCTGAAGCTTTGTTCGACAGGATTTACACTCATCAAAGTGATGTGTAAGACATTCCATTTGATTTCTATTCCAATATATCCTCAGATAAGCACTCATACTTCAGAAAAGTTCACTTTTAACCACAGTTCTTGGTTATATTTTGGTGCTGACTGAGTGCTTTCATGTTGTAGGTGGTCTTTTGGGGTTCTTCTGTGGGAGATCTTCACCCTCGGGGGCTCACCTTATCCTGGAGTGCCCGTGGAAGAGCTCTTCAAGCTACTGCGAGAAGGTCACCGCATGGACAGACCCTCAGCCTGCACTCAAGAGCTGTACGACCTGTTCAGATATTTTAATTAGTGACAAGACAAGCTGTTTCTGAATTTAAATAAATAGAAATCTTTTTGAAATTTGTTTTTGAAAAAAGAAAATATAGATATAGCCAAGTTTTATTTAAAGACATCATGAAACTGCATTTGCAATGCATTTAACCTCCATAATGAGACATAATTTGTTGTGAATCAGACTATTCAGGGAATTCATTTTATAAATTGTTTTATCCACCCAGATTTTATTGAATTGTGAAAATGTGATACTTTTATTATTGTTAATGGTTATTTTTCAGAAACCAAAGAATTGTTTCAGAGGCAATAAGACCATGGACTATTATTAAGAAAGTAAATGGGGACAATTTTGATTTCTTGCTGCCTTTTAATAATTGATTGGGATAAATGACACCGTTATGCAATTTGTATTTTTCAGATACGTGATAATGAAAGACTGCTGGCATGCGGTTCCCACGCATAGGCCTACTTTTAAAAAGCTGGTAGAGGACCTTGATCACACCCTGTCTATTATGTCCAATCAGGTAAACCTAGCGGACCTGCTCATTTAGGCTTCGTTCCAATACCTTGTGAGCTGCCTTGCTGTCTACGTTGCCAGCTACCTAATCGAAATAGATCCTTATAAGTGACTGATTTGAAATGCTCGTCATGTGCAGCAACTCTGTTTATAGCCTTTCGCAAACAATTTACATGAATAACATGTATCTCGTGTTGAGCGACTTGACTAGCGCTCTGTGTATTCCAAAAGACTCCATGATGTTAGCATGTTGCTAAGCTAAAAATACTCAAAAAGCAAGTCGAGTTGAGTCGAGTTGTACCGTGCAGTGGAAAAGCCCCATAAGTAGGCAGCTCACTAGGCTTTGAAACAGAGCTATTTTCTGAGGAATCTAGCCTCATGGCTACTGGCCTCACTCCCACCATTCAAAGGGACAATTCACCCAAAAATGAAAAAGATCTGTTACGCACACTCATGCCATCCAAAATGTGTATGACTTTTTCTTTCTTCTGCTGAACACAAATGAATATCTCAGCTCTGTTGGTCCTCACAATGCAAGTGAATGGTGGCAAGAACTCTTTAAGGAATTTTCATTTTTGGGTGAACTATTCCTTTAAAAAAAAAAAAAAACAGTGTACCATCTCAACTTTCTGTGCTTTACTTGTAGGAGTATCTGGACCTCTATGTGCCCCTGGACCCTATTTACTCTCAGGTCATCCTGAATGAACGTAACTCCACCTGCTCTTCCGAACAGGACTCGGTCTTCATACGAGAGTCTGAACCCGAAGATCCCTGCATTCCCCCGTCAGTTCCCCCTCAACACACCGTCCGTTCCTACAAAAAACGCTGAAGGCAAAGAGCACATGGACCTCAGTCACCGAGTATATCTGTCTTCCTTTCTGCTTCCATTTACTCATAAACTCTACACTGAGACTGAGAAGATTAGCCTAGGTAGTTATAGTACAGATACGCAAACAGGAAGCGGTGTTTCACACATGTAGACTCTCGAAATCAAGACTGATTAGAACTGCACAGGAGTCTTGGGATGGTCTCCAAGGGACAGGTGGTGTTTTGACGAACTTTTGTCTCTGTTTGTCCCCGATATTCTTCAGAGACCTTGATGTTCACATACAAGATGTTCCAAAAGCATCATCAAAGGATTTTGTTCAGCAATGAACAAATGTAGAAATAATTGCAAGTGTTACTAATTAAAGTATGCTGCCTTTGTAATGGTGGATAAATTGTACAATTATGAATTTATATTAACACTTTTGTTTTATATTACTATTGTAATTATTATTATTTTTGTATAAGCTTGTTCATTCCCTACTCTGTTTAAAGGTGAAGTGTGCAATTTCTGCACCACTGGCATCATCAGAGTTGTGAAAATAATGTTTTCAAACAGGTTTCCCGATTACTCCGCCTGTCTGTCATATGGTGGATAAACCAGAGTCCCAAACTGGTTGAGCCAATGTTGCTCTGTCAGGTTGGTCGGGATGCTCAAACTAACAGAGCAATGTTTGGAAAGTGCCACAGAGCCGCAGTTTACACTTGGAGAATCAACCTACGAATGTTTTATGTCTTATATTCGATAAAAAAAAATTATGCGTATCACCTTTAAGAAACATAATCTGTTACACAGATTTATGGGATAGTTGCTAAGTGTTCAGATAAGCTACAAATGAAATCTGTTACTCATCGCTTGCTGTTACAGTTGTAAGGTACAAATACAATTTGTCTGGTGTTGTCCTGTAACACAATATTCCAGTAGTGTGAATGAATGTTTATTAATTGTTTATGTTGCCTGGGGATTATGAAATTGCTGGAATACAGATACCTGTTTAGTGCCAGCTGGAGATTTGACAATCTCTTGTTCCAGTTGTAGTCAGTATCATACCGTTTACGCCAGTTTCAAAACACAGTATGTCTGTAGCATCTCTGTTTATCATGTCCTGCTAGATTTTCAAACCACAGGGTTTATATGACGAGGAATTTGTAACTAAATAATTATTATTATGAACTTGTTATGAGAGAGGATGTACATTTACTTCTCTGGTAGAATTTTTCAATGCTTGAGGGATTGTTATGTGAATTTTGAGGCAGTGGCCATGCACTTATATTCCGGCTATCAATGAGCTGACTGATATTGCCATTCCTGTGGGAATAAAAATGTTATATATATATATATATATATAATGATATGATATGATATGAGGTTTGGGTTGATTTGTAAAACTGAGTGTGTATTTTTGTTCACTGCAAAAAAAACAAAAACCTTTGTCTTGTTTTCTGATAAAAATATCCAAACATCTTGTAAAACAAGATAAAAGATGTGCAAGATAGTTCTAACAAAAATTTACTGAGGCTTATTTTTTTTTAAACAATGAAAAATTATTTGCCAATGGGGTAAAAAAAAAAAAAAAAGAAAATATTATTTCAACATATAGGCTATTATTTGCTAACAAATCTATTACACAGCAAACGGATAACATTCCACTAACGTTAGTTTATGGTTCCAACTTGTTTTTTTTTCTCTCTTTTTTTTGTTGCTTTTTTTGTTTAAACCAATTACTAACAATCTTGGAACTTTCTTTTTAGGTTGTAATTTTGAAAACCATAAACTATGTCCCCAGAACATTCTGAAAACGTTAGTTTATGGTTATCAAAAATACATATTGGATAAATATAACCATAAAATTAAGTAAATGTAAAAACATTGTATCTTGGGTAGGTTTATCTAACACAATTTTGCTCCTCGAGTGAATTAATCTTGTTTATGTTAAAAAACATTTTAAATGTTTTTTCATGAAAACAACACAAACGTACTGATAAGGAAGACAATTCTTGGCAGTGTGTGCACCAAATAGATCACATTTGTATATGCAGCATTTGCGCGCCAGAAATAAATCAGGCACACCAAACATCTCTACTCATACGCCGCTCTAGAGGTTGCTGGAAGGGCAGACGTGTGGAAGAAGATGCTGACTTCAATATGAAACATCCACTCTGGTTGAAAGCTTTAAAGAGAGCAAAGTATATGATTAACAGTGTAAAATGAGATGAGACAGCTGAAGCACTTGCACTGATCTTCTATGAATGTTCATTGGTTTATCACAGAATTAAGTACTCTGGCTATTTGCTAAGGAATATACTTCACACTCCAAACTCAAATAGTCATTCAGGATTATCCATCATCTGAACAAACACATTTTACAGCAAATCACAGGTGATAGGTTTACCCCAAAATGCTAATTTTCAGTGAGTAACAACTGCATTTTAAGTTGTGTCTCTCACAAATCTATTGTATGGCTTCAGAAAACTTGTCTGGCCATTTGAACTATACCCTGTATGTTGCTTTTTTGGAGCTTGAAAACCTCTGGTCACCGTATGCTCTCTTTGAATGGCAAAGCCATTTAAACATTCTTCAAAGTTTACATCTGTGTTCCATTTATGCATTTTGCAGACTCTTTTACCCAAAGCGACTTACAGTGCACTTCTCACAGAGACAATCTCCCCCGGGAGCAACCTGGAGTTAAGTGCCTTTCTCAAGGACACAATAGTGGTCGAACCATCAACCTGCTACTTACAGTACCTGTTCTGTGCTTTAGTCCACTACACCACCACCGCTCCTATAGTGTTTCATAAAAGAAAGAATGCCATGAAGGAGTGAATGATGACCTAATTCACCTTTTTTTTTTTTTTTTGGTAAACCATTCCTTTAAAATGTACTTCAAAGTTAACCTCCCTGCTAAATTAATGTAATCATTGAGATTTTCTTGCATATCACAACTATTCTTTGCATGAATCTCTGAGCCAAGAGGCACAAAGTGACTTGCACATTATCAAAATGTGTTTAATTTGCTTGATGTGGGCACAAACACAAGCCATCAGAAGACTTTTAGCATCTTTGTCTTTTCACTCTCAGTAATCTTCTTGCTTTTGGCAGGAGAGGGTCATAATTGTTTTAATGCCTGGAAACAGGAGCCGTTAAGAGTCACATCTGCCGGTCTGTTGGTGCCATTGCACCCCAGTAAAAGCTATGTATGGACTACACACCTGCCTTTATGCGCAGCTAATGGGCCATGAGGTGCAGTTAACTAGTGGCAATCATCACCTTTTGACAGATGGCCCATGAAAGTCTTGGACAAATGACTGGCTCAAGTGCTCTTACTGTGACAGTGTTGCCTTTACAAACAACAGCCTCTAGACAACCATTCGAGCAAACAAATGTAATTTGTTGCGCTCCATAAAGGTGTTGCGTTTCTAGGCGTTAGGCTAATGCATGTCCACATGTTTGTATCAGATTTGTCTTCTTAATCATGCAAAACCAACAATACTGTGTGTGAAGGTCTCCTGATTTTAAGTGATAATGCACGTTGCTTTTACACATTCTCGGTACACAGAGTTTGTTTTGAGAGCTGTCAGGTATATTGCTGCTCGCAGGTGCAGGTGATGACACTGTCACTCACTTGCTAAGCTCTCACGGGTTTGATACAAAGCAGGTTATGACACCAGCTCATTTGTAGGTCTGTGTGTGTTTACAATAGTTTTGGCGTCCTTACTGATTGGCCCAGATAGTCAGACACACAGAAAGTGGAGAAGAAAGGTTGTTCAGCCAAAATATAAGAGATACTGCATGTGGAGATAAAGCCAAACTTTCAAACAGTTTTTTCCCAACCACTTCCCTCATCTTCAGTTGGGTGGTCAAACAAATAGTCCTGCCCTAAATGCCAATGTTGCTGCATCAGACTGGTCACAATGCTCTAACAAACAGAGCAATGTTTGATAGTGCTAAAGATGCATGGTCTGACACTTTTTGGCGGAATCAACTGACTAATGTCTTACTTAAGCCCAAAGTATACTCCGCTTTTGATGTGAACACTGAGATTCTGTGTACAGTTCAACGTTCACCTTTCAAAGTATACGTCATATGACTGTGCACATATACAGGTGGTTGGTGCATGCACACTACGACTGCTTGGAGATACAGGAGGTTATACCAATAAACTCGAGTTATACAGTACAAATGCAGATCCACTGTTGTTGTTGTTTCTACCTTTGTCTCCTGATGTTTTAGCAGCGATTACATTTTCTTCTAGACATTTCGTGTCAGCAATGACTTAATCGTGAGTGGTGCCACCTTGTGGAGCCAGTAAGTAGTGCAAATAATTCCAGGCGAATCCATGTTCAGAGTACAGGTATTTAAAAAAATCAGGCCGCACATGTCCAGAAATGACTAATACTAGAACATACAGAACAGAAAATAACAGCTTTCTGGGCAAGTCAGAATAAAATGTTGTAAAATATCACTTTTTATTGAGTGTCCCTTTCTAAAGCCCAATTAGATGGCCTTAGAATGAGGGGGTGTTAGAATTTTATGGCTAAAAAACAGCAATACATTTACATAATTATTTTCCAAAGTCTTATAAACACACATTTTTAACTGTAACTTGATTCTTTTGTTTTCTCTTTTCCCCATTATCTCACTAATGCAAGAAAGACTCAATTTGAAACCCTGTGATGTAACTATAGAGCATAAATCATAGGGTACAATGGGGATAAAGGCACCCATTAAGGACATTTTGCTTTATTTCTGGATTTTTTTTTATCTAATTCAAATGTATTTATTTATTTGTATTGAATATTGATGGCACAACATCATTTGTGTGAAAATAGATAACTACAGAAGGTTGTTTCGATTAAAATTCTGTTTTTAAAAAAACCTATAGCTGTGGGGTGAAAAGCTCCCTCACTTGGGGTTTAAAGTGATATCGTGTAGATACCAGGCCAGTAGTTATAGGCAGGGCTGGACTGGTAATCTGGCATACCGGGCATTTTTCCAGAGGGCCGACACACTTTGGGGCGATCAGGGGCGGACTGGCCATCGGGAGAACTGAGCGGGCTGGTGGGTCGGCCGCGAAATGGGCAGAATGGGCCACGATAAGCTAAAATGAGCTGCCGGTGTTTAAATGTTGATTTGAGGCAATTTGATCTAATTTGTATTGTTTTTTAAAATGTTGCAAATTTATGTAACTAATGAAAATCCCTGAAATTAACACATTTATTTTGAGAGAAAATACTTATTTATCATTGTCAGTTTTGTTTAAACATTTTTCAATAACTGTCCCATAAGTGAAAGTATGGTGTTTGGCGTAAAAAGCCCCCCTGTTGCAAGGACTAAAGACCCCTATTAAACACAGTTAAACATAAGAGGGACAAATAGATTTGTTATGAAAAATGTTCAAAGTGGGCTCACATTGACTCATCAAATCATAAAGGAGAATCATTTGTTTATAGAATACTTGAGATGTAATAAAATGTTAAATGTGTTTACATTTTTTATTTTGAGTAAGTATTATCTTAATTTGTTACTCAAAAAAGCATCTTGTTGTCTTAAAATTATTTCCCTAAATTGACAAATTGTGCCCTATAACTATTGCCCCAGTATCTACACTTTATCACTTTAAACCCCCTAGGGGCCTTTTACCCCAAGTGTACCTTTACTCCCTCACCACCTTTTTTTTAAACACTGAATTTTAATCAAAATAACTTTCCATTATTATTTATTTTCATACATATTATGTTCTCCATCAATTTTCAATACAAATGAATCAATTTCTTCAATCTTGATATATTTTGTGACCAGAAAAAAAGCTATATTTCCTTAAGGGGTGCCTTTAGCCCCATTGCACCCTACTCAAAACAACTAACTCGGAAAACATCAACAATTCCCTGTTAATTAACACATTTGGCATTTTATTACATCTCAAGTATTATATAAACAAACTAATCTCTATTATGATTGGATGAGTCAATGTGAGCACACTTTGAACATTGTTCGGATCAAATCTATTCAAACCACAATGTGTTTTATAAGGGTCTTTTGCCCCTGCAACAGGGGGGCTTTTTACCCTAAATGTTATCCTTTAACTTATTGGACAGTTATTGTAAAATATTTGATTTAATGACCTTAAACAAAACTGAAAATTAGAAGTATTTTGTCGCAATAGAAATGTGTTAATTTCAGAGATTTTCATTAGCTACATAAATTTGTAATATTAAAAAAATATTTAAAAAATTTGATCAAATTGATGTGACAAAAATGTAACAAACAGGTGTTTTGGAGAGTGCTGTAGTATATTTTGATGCAATCTTTCTTTTATTTTTTTTTGGAGAAAATCAAATCAATGGAGCCTTTAGCCCCGTTGTACCCTAATAACAGAATCATCTTTCTGTTCACACCAGTTTCTCCCCCATTTGGCCACCAAAAATGAGGAAAACAGAAGAAAAACATTGCCAAAAAAGACTTTGCTTTCTAGCTCTCCTTGATTAGATGTTTCTTTGTTTAGTCTTAGTTAGGCCACCATACCTATACTTATGTCTTATGCAACGGTTCAAGGAAGTTATGAAATTGGCTTTCTTTTCGAAAATTGTGTGGTTGCAATCATCTCTTGTCAGTTATATTATTCATGACCACAAAGGTTGAAGGTCAAGTTTTCAAACTCACTCCTTCCTGGTTGAAATCAGCATATTTACATGCACACCAAAATGCCAGTAACAACAAAAACCGCAAGAAACCCGCATCAAAAAGACTTGAAATCATCAGATTATTCTTTGCTATTGACGTCCAAATGTAAACAGGCATGCACACAACATTTGTACACGTTGAATAAGCCAGTAAGAACGTCTGTAAAGTTGTTTACTTGCAATAGGTCTCTCTGTGTCCTGCAAGACTATTACAAGACACGGCCACTACAAGTAACGGCTCCCTTTAAATAACTAGCGAAATTCTTTCATCTTGCAACACATGGATGTCACATTCATACACTTTTTTTTTGTGTGCAGCAACCCTTTATCTTCACCCATCCTTTCCCCAATCCTAACCCTAACCACAGAGATTGAGTAAAACGTTTGTAAAGTTATTCAACTTACCCACTAAATATATGCCTAAAAGTTCGATTCATTTCAATCATCCTGCCAAAGAACTAGGTGGTGACAATTGTGAGAAATATGATGTAAATGAAGAGGAGAAGAAGCTAGCGGTGTGCTAAGCTAATAGGCTAGACTTTTTTCTCTGCAGAACAAAAATATGTATTTTCATTAAGAGGGCTTTTTCAAACCGGGATGAGTGATTTTCAAGTTAATCTTTACAATAAATTCTCCTCCTTGACCAGTAGGTGGCAATAAGCACAAACAAAATTAAAATCGCAAAGCAAACAAAAAAAAAAAAAAAAAAAAAAATTAAGAATGTGAGATTTTTAGGCAGAACAAAATACTTTAAATATTGATTTGTTTCTCAATCACACCTATCATATCACTTCTGAAGATATAGATTTAAACATTGGAGTCATATGGATTACTTTTATGTCTACTTTATATGATTTTCAGACCTTCAAAGTTCTGTCCACCATTCACTTGCAAAGTTGAGATTTGATTCTAAAAATCATTCTGCCCTGCAGAAGAAAGAAAGTCAACCAAATCTGGAATGGCATAAGGGTGAGGAAATGATAAGAGAATCTTCATTTTTGGGTGAACTATTCATTTAACAACTAACTTAAAATTTTGAAAAGCAGGGCAGCTTTGATATTTTAGATTATAATCCGCAATACACACTTATTTTGAAAAACAACCACAATTGGATTGCATAGGATGCTAGACTGTATGTCGTAACATATTGTAAGTGTAAGTGTTAAATGTGTGAGCCAAGACAATAGTTAGCTTATCCAGATAGCAATGGAACATAATTGGTTAGAAAACAGCACCATCTTGTGGATAAGGCAAATATTGCATTGTTCTGCGCACTATTGTCATTTAAATTCTATTGTCAAAGTGCGTTTATGGATGCTAATTGCCACACCACGCTCAGATTTCATACTGTAATGAATGAAACATCTGTTTAGTGTAACAGGCAGTTTTTAAACTTTATTTCTATCCAAGGATGTTACACTATACAATAACACCAACATCAACAAAATATGTCCATCTTATGTATAATGTTTTCTATGACCAGCATAAGAAACATACAGTTTCTGTACACAAAATTAGTTTCTCTCTCTTAATGAACAAAGAATCTTTGAACTGAACTAGTGCAAACATTTCAGACTTTGTTTAGTAGGTAAAATAAACAATCATAAGCTAAATAAATTATAGTTGGTAAGAAAAAATATATCTATAATTATATTAAACCAACATTAATAAATAGCTTTGACCTGCCACTACAAGTTTGTAGAGGTGTCAGGTATCCTTTTTCAAAATGTGGTGCATCAGATTTATTTTCCAAATCCACAACAGGGTCATAATCTAAAAATACAATTAAATAGTAGTCTAAAACATTAACATGCAAGAAATGACATTGGGATGTACATTTAATGCAATGCAATGAAATAATTGTTGGTTTCTATGAACTAAGCGAAGATTCATTTTGTGTCGCATTATATACTCAAATGATACAATCACTACTCTTCCAGTTATATGCATCGGTATTATGCATGACTGTGTCAATGGAAACTGTGCTTTTAACAATTCTGCTACTGAATATGCTGCAGTGGGCATAAAAGCATGCCACCCTAAGAGCTCCCTTCAGTTGAGCGTTTCCTGGCGAAGAGGTGAGTGGGATCCCTGTTGTGGAGGTTGGGCTGGATCTTGAACATGGGGAGCCAGCGGAAGCCGGTGCGACCCTCAATCCCAGCAGGCCCCACTGCAGCTGGTTCGGATGGGCAGGGTTTGTTCTGAAGCAGCTGCAAGAGGGTAGCCATGTCGGGCCCCAGTCTGGACACTAGCCTAGCTCGCACCACCTCAACAGTGTCATCGCCGCACTCCATTAAGCTCTGCAGAAGTGTGCTGTAGTACCTGAATTGCAAAAACATGATTGCATCAGTTATTGATTTGAATCAGTTTAACCAATCAATAATGTTATTCAACATCACTAAATAAACCTGAGTACATTAGTTTACACCAACAAAAAAAGGTTTAAGGGTTAAGTAGATATAGGTAGAGAATTTTGGTCCGTTCCTCACACAAAGCTACAGTACTTTCCTTATGTTCCTTCTGTGCTCCACTGAAAATATAACTACATTTGAGTTTGGAATGCCATAAGGGTGCAGTGAATCGCTCATTCAAAGAAAGTCAGTATGATATTACCTGTTTGGGAAGTGGCTGGGCACCTGGATGACATCCCCAATGGCTTCTGGATTGGACTGGGCCACTTCACAGATGTCAAGCTTTTTGTAACATTCCTCCTGCACTTCAGCAATCATGTTCTGGAAGTCAGAACAGCGTCTGATGGTCTGGAAAACCTTAGAGGTGATGCCGTTGGCAATGCATTTGATGCTTTCTTTCACAAAGGTCTTTCCCTGTAAAAGAAGTTTACTTATATATAAAAAAAAACATAACAAATGAAGAAATAAAAAGCCGCAAATCATCTAGTGAAGTCATCATTTACTCTTCTTCATGTTGTTCCAAATTTAGAAGAAAAAAAAATAACAGTCTCCGGTCCCATTCAATTTAATTGTATACAAAAAAGATGCAATGAAAGTAAATGGTGACTGAGACTAACATACTGCCCAACTCCTTTAATATTCAACAGAAGAAAGAAAGTCATACAGGGTAAATTATGACATAATTTTCATTTTGGGGTGAATTATCTCTTTAAGGAGTTTTTCTGTTTTTTTACCTTTGTATTGAAAATTGCAGCTGTGTGGAAGAAGGCGTTGCAGATTTCATGCATGCCGTCAGTGTGGCAGTTGGTGGAATTCTCCAGACAGGCGAAGGTTGCACAGCCCACCTGCAGAGCACCGTTCAGGCATCGGGCAACATAAGCTGGAGGAAAAGAAGACTGGTGACATTTTGGAGCACTTACAAGTGGACAATTATAGTATAGAGACAGTCCACATGGAGCAAACTGTACTTGAACTTAGAATGTTCCTTTAAAATGTCTTGCTCATGGCCACAGCTTCTGGGCTCCAACCTAACCTTTTGGTTATGAACCCTGGGCTTGAACCACAAAGCAATAACACCATCAGAGAAGAATAAAACTAAAATTGCCCAGACATTACCCTGCTGGGAAAATCCATGTGCCAGCGTTTGGAACATGGTATAGCTGGTTTCTAGCTTAAGAGGGTCATTAACTGGTGCAAGTTGGTAGACGATGATGTTGTAGCAGCAACAAACCAGCTGCCATGTTCCAAAACACAGTTCCCAAGTTAAGCTGGCTTTTCCCTCAATGTTGAAATGCTTTTTTGAACATTTGTCCATGCATTCTCTAAAAACTAAAGCAACATGACACTTCTGAATTACTACTTACTAGGGCTGTTGGCTGAGAATCTTGCTCTCCTTGGTTGCGCAGGTTCTTGATCCGTTTCATATGCTGATGCAACCAAAACAAAGAGCAAAAGAAACCCATTCTTCAGCAGCATGTCTACACCTCTAGCTGTCAATCCACCAAAAAGGAAACCTTTGCTGATTGCACTTCTTGTCTGAGCTGGAACTCCTTTTTGAGTTTGTTGCAAGTTGATGACAGCCTCAGATTTATACAGGTCTTCAGCTGATCTTGACGGGACATAAATCCCCATCACCAATCAGAACGGAGGATCTGTCAACCTACACTTTCCATCTCTTCATAAATATTCATGGGCCAGGATTAATGCAGGCCCACCTGATTTTTATCTCAGGTTGGCCTTCCAGAGATTTACATTTTTAAAACTTTATAAAAGCTCAATTTGAATGTTGACACCCTTTAAAGAACACTGCAACAAAATCATCAGTATGTATGTCTTTTTGTCCTGTAAAATGTCCTAACATTTAAGTTGTACCTCATTGGCAAATAGTTTTAAGCATAAAACTCAAAAAGAAATATTTTGTTATACTGAAAAAACAAGAACAAATTATTCTGGGTTTATTACATGTTAAACTCAATCCACAAAATTTTAATCAAGATTATAGTGAGTCACTTACAATGGAAGTGAACGTTTTTGGAGGGTTTAAAGGCAGAAATGTGAAGCTAATAAATTTATAAAAGCACTTACAATATGTTTATGGCATTACATTGTCATCACAAAGTTGTTTACAGCTTTACACAGAAATGGTTAATTAGTGATTTTATCACTCTAAAATCATGTTAACATGCATATTGTTTATGTCTTGAGGCTATACTTTAAAAACAGTGAATATTTTAATGATTACGTATTGGCCCCCATTCACTTCCATTGCAAGTGCCTCACTGTAACCAAGATTTTTGCATTTTCTTTAAATTTTTTTACAATTTATCCCCTTTCTCCCCAATTTTGGAATGCCCAATTCCCACTACTTACTTGGTCCTCGTGGTGGTGCGGTTACTCACCTCAATCTGGGTGGCGGAGGACAAGTCTTGAACAAGAACAAGTTTGAAACAGTCAATCCATGCATTTTATCACGTGGCTCGTTGTGCATGACACTGCGGAGACTCACAGCATGTGGAGGCCCATGCTATTCTCTGCAATCCATGCACAACTTTCCACTCGCCCCATTGAGAGTGCGAACCTCTCAATCATGACCACGAAGAGGTTACCCCATGTGACTCTACCCTCCCTAGCAACTGGGCCAATTTGGTTACTTAGGAGACCTGGCTGTAGTCATTCAGCAAACCCAGGATTCGAACTCATGACTCAAGGGGTGGTAGTCAGCGTCAATACTCACTACACCCTGGCCCCCAGATTTTTGCTTGTTTTAAAGAAAAGAGGGACAAGTATAAATACATTTTTGTAGTTATCAATGTTATGCCACATATGCTGTCCAGTTTAACTTGTATTGAACCCAGAATATTTAATTAATTCAAGATATATTCTCTGACAACAAGTCTTATGATTGGGCACAATTATGCTTCTCAAAGTTGTTTTGTTTTACAGATCTATGAATAGATTTACTGGTAAACAAGACATTAAGATATTAAGCAAATAATTTTTTTTCCTGCACTGTAATAATATTTGTTCCAAACAATCTATTTCAGTAGTTGCAGATTGGCACAATATTCAGTTAAATGCCTATTGTTAAACACAAACAGCCAATCAGTTTCTTGTTATAATTCTAAAAGATGTTGTAAACCGATGAAAAGATGATGTAACGTTTGGACATCTCCTTACATTCTAATCTAAGGAGGGCTGTTGTTGATTAGTTCTGATTGTCTGGTAGACAGAATACCAATATAGATGGGAAAATTATATTCCCCTATGGCATCTTACTCTAAATAGCTTTTTTGAATAAAATAATGACACATTGAGTATGGTTTTGATTTCATGTTTCACTGTTCTAGTTTTATACGTCTTTCTTGGATGCTTTTGGTTGTTGTTCAGAGAGTCCAGAGAGTTTCTGACATCTTGCACAGGTAATTGTTCAAAAAGTAGAAGTGATTCAATGCTGTAGAAAAACTTAGCTTGTCAGAACTGGTCATATGCTTGAATAAACATATGTTCCCACCATTTGTAATATATTTGTGTTACCTGAGCTAATTAATAGTTTTCTCAGTGTCTGGTCATAAATGTAGGAAAGACAGTTTAGTGGAAGTGATGTGTTTTCCATGATGAATTTCATTAGCCTATAGAAATGTTCATGTTTCCCCCCCTAAAGAGTTAATTACACTGATAGTGATCAAAGCAATTACTGGTTTTGTGGAAGGGGGTCTGGAGACACAGCTATTTCGGTTTTATTACCTTTGTTCACACAGATGCCCTAAAAACCTGTTAATTACTACTGAAGTAAACCAGGAAAGCTCACTCCCACATCTTTACTTAAATAACACAGTAATAAGGATTAGCCTTAATAATAAATATAAAAGAAATTATTCAGTTGGGGTCAATTCTGACTAATCGCAATTTTTAAAAATGAAACTTCGTCAAACTATGTAAAAATATTTATGTTTTGTCCTGGAGTCTTGATCAAATTTTAAGGGGGTTTTGATCCTGACTGATCTCACAGTGAAATCGTGAGCAGTAAGTTGAATTTTCTTTAGAATTGTCTGTTCTTACAGATATTTGAAACACTGCCCCCAGTGGCCAAAGCGGTAAGTGTTGTTGTTTAATTTCCAAGGTGGGGTGCCAAAAGCGAGTTGGTTTCAGCTGTACAGGCAGTGAAGATGAATGCATATTTTATAAACTGTATCCCCAAAACCTGAACCTAAATCTAACCATCAACGGATGTAATGTTAAAGGGAACAATGCAACCTCAGAATCGCACTCATCATCACTGATTATGCGAGCATGATTACTTCCTGTAATCTTAATTAAACAGGTTTGCAGCACAATGTCAGTAAATGTCTGGAACCTGCGAACTCAGAATTCAACAGTAGATTTACAAACATGTATAAATTTCGAAATTTAAATGTACATGTGTGTTAATAATATGGGCACTTGTTTGAGTATGTACTGTACAACCAGGGTTGGGAGGATTACTTTTGAAATGTATTCCACTACAGATTACAGAATACATGCTGTAAAATGTAATTTGTAACGTATTCCGTTGGATTACTCAAAGTCAGTAACATATTCTAAATACTTTGGATTACTTCTTCAGCACTGGTAGATTTATTTCATTTGTTTTGTCTATAAAAACTCAGCCAGTAAGACAAAATACACATGTTAAAAATACCTAAACATGAAAAAGTCAACAAATTAATTTCCTATCTTTTCCTATAGTTTACTTGCTGCAAAATAAATATACATCACATAACAGGAAAATTAAATGCTTTCAGTTTGTGCATACATTTTTTCCCCTCCCCTTTTCTCCCCAATTTGGAATGCATAATTCCCAATGCACTCTAGGTCCTCGTGGTGGTGTTATGACTCAATAGGGGTGGCAGAGGACGAACCTCAATTCTTAATTGTGTTCTTCTGTTGTATATTATTAAGTAATTTTTTGCAACAATTCATAGGTTGTGTAAAGATTTTCCACAAAGAGGTGTTTTATTAACAATTAAGGTTTCAATGCTACAGTAATTGGCTGTCAGAAAACAAGAAATAAAAATAAAACAAGTTATACTTTCAGTGATTCTTAACACTTTATGGCATATTTGCTTTACAAAGGATGTTTAAATATTTCTACTGGAAACAAGTTTCTGACTTTATCATAGTTAACCTGATAGCAATTAATGTGGGTCACATATGCCATAATATAATGTTGCAACATAAAATGTTGATTTATGCTTGTTTTGTGGCACATTTATTATTCTTATTATTATTGTAGTTTGCAGAGGCACCAGTTCTCATGGGAATGAGAACCAGACCAGCAGCTACCACAAGAATATATATATTTTTAATTGGGATGATAGGAAATAGTACATATGTTATCAAATCACTTTATTGTCAAACTACTATGTACAAAATTGCAACAGTAGATGAAATTCTTGTGCAGTTCCGAGCAACATAGCAGTCATGACAGTGACGAGACATATACCAATTTACAATAAACAACATATTTACACAACACAATTTACATATGCAAATGTATGTCTATCATTACCAGTATTATGAATGTTATGTTTTAGCCTTGCGTTTGTGATGCACTTGTTTCTGCAACATATTTGTGTTTAGTATTTTAGTACAAATACAATTTCACAAAAGACACAGTAAGTTGACATTTTGTAAGAATGTGACCAGAGGAACCAGAGGAAATTTCTCCAAAAAGGCTACACTTTGTGGACTTGCAAACTGTAGTCTGGCTTTTTTTATGGCGGCTTTGGAGTGGTGGCTTCTTTCTTGCGGAGCAGCCTTTCAGGTTATGTTGATATAGGACTTGTTTTACTGTGGATATAGATACTCGTCTACCTGTTTCCTCCAGCATCTTAACAATGTCCTTTGCTGTTGTTCTGGGAATGATTTGCACTTTCCACACCAAACTACGTTAATTTCTAGGAGACAGAATGCATCTCCTATCTGAGCAGTATGATGGCTGTGTGATCCCATGGTGTTTATACTTGTATACTTGTGTTCTATTTTTTTTTTACAGATGAACATGGTACATTCAGTGGTTTGGAAATTGCTCCCAAGGATGAACCAGATTTGTGGAGGTCCACTTTTTTTCTCTGAGGTCTTGGCTGATTTCTTTTGATTTTCCCATGATGTCAAGCAAAGAGGTACTGAGTTTGAAGGTAGGCCTTAAAATACATCCACAGGTACACCTCCTATCAGAAGCTAATTGGCTTAAGGCTTGACATAATTTGCTGGAATTTTCCAAGCTGTTTAAAGGCACAGTTAACTACATGTAAACTTAAGACACAGTGGAATTGTGATATAGTCAATTAAAAGTAAAACAATCCGTCTGTAAACTATTGTTGGAAAAATTACTTTTGTCATGCACAAATTAGATGTCTTAAATGACTGTCCAAAGCTAAAGTTTGCTATTTTAAATCTGTGAACTGGTTAAAAAATGAGTTTTAATTACTTCAATGCTAACAATTTAATTCCAGTTCAACACGCATGTCAGGATAATTCATACCCCCACTAGAACCAAATATCTCAGGAACTGAATATGTAACATTCAGAATTTTTGAGCATCCTTGGATCAAAAAAAGAATCAGACACCAATCTAGACAGCATTTGCATATTATTGGGCTTTTGTAGTCCATGGTTAGGGCCATAGTAAGGTATTCTGGGCCCATTTAGAATTTGTTGTGGGTCCCTAGAATCGTTACCACCTTTCACCCCACTAGCCACGGCCCTGTCCATGGAAATATTAATAAAGTTCATATTTGGCATTGTGTTATTTTCCTACGATTTGGGTAGGTGATCAACCCACAATTTTATAGTGAATTCCGTAAGGTAAAAAAAGGTGGACAGCAGATTAAATTTTCTAATAAACATGAATCACAAATTATGTCTTAAGCCATTCGTATCCCCAACGCATAGTATGGGTTGGTTTGTGACTCCGCGTACATGCGGAAGCGAAATCAACCAACATTGGAAAAATCACGAATCCGAAACCCCCAAACAACACGCGTTTCTGCTGACTATACCAGTGTTATTTATTCAACGGAGGTGAAGAACGAACATCCCGCGTGGTAAAATGGGCTAGTTTGTGTCACGTTGCTGTACACGACACTGACAATCTGTATATATCGAGTCCTCTCTGGGAACATGAAGTTACTTCAGGTGCACGCCGCATCCAACGGACATTTTAACAACATCATCGTCCTTTCTGAGCTCACAAACGTTTGCCAACCCTATGCTTCACTTCAGTTCACTTCAGTTCACTTCGGTAAGCTCTCGTGCATTCATATAGTATGCGACTGTGTAAATGATTTGACCTCTTGAGCAGAACATTGTGGGCATAAGTAGCATTGCAAGTTCAGGGTGAAGGCAGCGGTTGCGTCTCAAATCCTAGTGAGCTGCCTATCTAGACAACATATTTGGGTATCATTGGCTCTATGGGTTAAAAACCTAGACAGCTGACCACCTAGACAGCAAAGTGTGATGCCCAAAAATGTTGTCTAGTTAGGTATTTGAGAGTAAACCTGCTTTATTCATGTCATCATCACAAACATTTGCAATGCAAATTACCAAGCAAGAAATTAGCTTTAACATTTATATAGCAAATCTCATTGTGCGAGAATGGAATTTGTCAAATGTGGATTTGTATCATATTTCCTTTTACTACAACCTTTCATGGTTATATATCTCATGAGGCATTGGCTTTTATTGCCATTTAATGATCATGAAAGAGTGTGCCTATACACACACAATTTACAGTGTTATACTTTTGAATTTTACAATTTAAATGGATAGTTTGTCTAAAAATGAAAATTCTGTCTTAATTTACTCCCCCTCATGCCATTTGAAACCCGTAGGCTATTACTTTCTTCTTTAGAACTCAAAAGAGGTTATTTAGCAGAATGTCTAAGCTGTTCTTTTCCATACAATTCATTGTGTGAAAAAAAGCCTCTTGGACATTCTGTTAAATAACTGCTTTCGAATTCCACACAAGAAAGTAATTTGGTTTGAAATGTCATGAGGGTGAGTACCTGTGAGCAATGGCATGATTTTCTTGTTTCATGTTTGACTACTTTTTGAGATTTGTTTTAATTTAAATTGCTGTAGCATTGTATGATTCTAAAAAAATATATATTTTAACCATTACATCTATCCCAGTTTACAGATACTGAAATGGACTATGAGAGGCCTAATGTCGAGACCATTAAATGTGTAGTGGTGGGTGACAATGCTGTGGGCAAAACATTTACATTTATGCATTTTGACAGATGCTTTTATCCAAAGCGACTTACAGTGCAATTATTACAGGGACAATTCCCCGGAACAACCTGGAGTTAAGTGCCTTGCTCAAGGACACAATGGTGGTGGCCGTGGGGTTCGAACCAACGACCTTCTGATTAACAGCCCTGTGCTTTAGCCACTACGCCACCACCACTCCGGTAAACGCGACTTATCTGTGCCCGAGCATGCAACGCAAGCTTATGTTGATCGTAGAGACAATTGGCAGCAATGGAATATACAATCTATTTAGGCTTACAATGCTTGCAACAGACCAAAATAAAAAAAACATTTTCACTATAAATCTTGATATCAGCAGTCCCCTTGGCGATCATTATTTCAAGCTCGAATACACTTGTTAGCACCATCAAACGCTATGCAGGTGCATCATGTGCTAGGAAGTGTAATAGAGCTGGAAATTATGATTGTGCCTAGAGACTGCAATGGCAAAATGTACAGTGAAAAAGGAGTTATATTTTAGTCTGTTCACATCCAAAACTGATTAGATTGCTTCAGAAGACATGGATTAAACCACTGAAATCATATGGATTACGTTTATGCTGCCTTTAAGTGCTTTGTGGAGCTTTAAAGTCAACATTCACTTGCATTTTATGGACTTACAGAGCTGAGATATTATTCTAAAAATCTTTTTATTTGTGTTCTGAAAAAAGAAAGTCATCCATATCTGGGATGGAATGAGTAAATGATGAGAGAAATTTGTAATTTTGGGTGAACTATTCTTTTAACGTTATAAAGCTTATCTTTACTATCTTTAAATGTTTTTTTTTTTCTTCTAGATTTCAATCAAGTTACATTGGTTGCACCCTTCCATAACGCCCTTCCATTTTTCTACTATGCCCAGATGTGGGGTTTAAACTCGATGATGGCACCGTTCATGCTCACAAACCTCTGCTCATATCAAGCTGTGACTGGATGGCAGCCATGTTTGGTGGGCCATTTGTTGAGAGCTGTACTAAAGAGGTGAATGCTGAATCCTGCATTTCACAATGATTCATTCATATTGAGTATATAGTTGCCAACTCAAAATCAATAAAATTATTTAAAAAAAATGTGTATCCCTTTGCACTCTGAAAGAGTTTTACTATGCGGTGCCTGGGAAGTCCTGAAGGCTCTTCTTTATGGTTTTTAATATTGCAGATTGTGTGATAGGTTTCAAGATCTGTTACACTGATTTATTTGAATATTGTCAAAATATAATATTATCCTAAATAAATGGTTTTCCTGACTTTCAGTGTAAACAGTGTAAACCAAATAAAGTAATTTTGTGCTGGTATTCTACATTGTCCTCTTCTTGTTGTTTCACAGGTTTTGTTTCCGAACACAACCCGTAGTAGTATGCAGGCGGTACTGGAATATCTGTACACGGGACACTTCTGTTCTAGACCTGACCTGGATGCTATGGAGCTCATTATTTTGGCTAATCGCCTCTGCCTGCCTCACCTGGTTGCCCTCACAGGTGTAATGATTTATTATCATTTCATAAATAAACACAAGGGCTAAAAAGTGTCAAGAACAACAAACTTTTGTATCCTCCCCAAGCTGTTTTAAATCAGGTTGAATCAATGAATAGTTGGAAAAGTGACCACAGCAAACAAAATCCAATTAAATTGTCAGATATACATTACATTTTTCTTCTCTGAGTGTTAAGAAAAAGGAGTGCTGTAATATATATATATATTTTTTACCATAGAGCTTCATACTGCAACTGTTCTCAAGGAGGCTTCTGCCACTGGCACAGACATAGACGGAAATGTGCTGGTATATCTGGAAATGGCTCAGGTAAAACTTCAAGTGCAAACACACATGGAACTCATTTGGCTGTACATTTTATGCATACAGTATTTTTATTCCGGGCATATTTATGAATGTATATATGTTTCAAGTGAGTATTTTCTTTTTTTACATAACCCACCTGCTGTCCAGCAAGAATGTATGTAGTACTCAGATTATCAGTAGCATTAGCAACCTCATTACAGGGTTTGTAAATTAATCAAAAACAGTTTACTAAATAAGAAGCATGAAAGCTGCAGGGCTAAGAAAGGAATTTGCCTTTCCAAGAGTTTCACACATTGTTTCTGTGGTGTACTAGTAACAGCTCACATGGTTCGTTCTGTCATGCCTGACTGGTCAAGCTGAGTCACTTGCTGTGCTAATGAGTTTTAGGAACACTAAATATCCCCCACTTTCGGTGAGGAGCTCACTGTAACGAAAAGTGTAGTTCTGTAAACAGCGCTGTTGATATAAAAATGAAACCAAACTGCACGGTTTTATGATATTAAAGTAACATAAATTCAGAAATATAAATTCTGTCATAATTTGCTCACCCTCATGTTGTTCCAAACCCATATGGATTTCTTCAATAGAACTATTCTGTCATACAATGAAAACATCTTAGTGACCAGATGCTGTCAAGTTCCAAAAGGACAACAACATAAAAGTAGTCCATTCAAACTGAGTTGAACTGAGTACTTTTATGTTGTTATTTGTCCTTTTTGAAGCTTGACAGTCCATGGAAATAAACAGCGTGAACATTCTTCCTAAAACCTCCTTTTGTGTTTCACAGAGCAAATAAAAGTCTAACAGGTTTAATACAACATGAAGATGAGTAAATTTTTACAAGATGTAATATAAGTCTCAGGTGTCCCCAGATTGTGTCTGTGAAGTTTCAGCTCAAAATGCCCCACAGATCATTTATTATACCATGTTGTAACTGCCTCTTTTTGGGTGGAATCAAAAACACAGTTTTCATGTGTGTCTCTTTAAATGCAAATGAGCTGCTGCTCCCTGCTCAAGACATAGCTCTGGTCTCCTTGAATACAATCAGAGACAATGGTGACTTAAGCTGCATTAGCCGTGGAATCAGCTATCAAGCACATTCGCAAAGGAGATTTACAAACATTCACAAAATATAAAGTGCGATACTTTCATCTTCAGGATATAAAGCTGGAACACGAACAGTTGGCACTGATCCATGCTTGAGAATAAAAAATAAATAAATCCTGCTTCATATTGACACTCATTTACAAATCTGTCCGGTGTAAAATGCTTTGCACAAACATACACAAATTTTTGTTTATGGGCACATTTCCTTCAAAAACAAAACTTGTACACTGCATCTTCAGTGGCTCTGATGCCGGGAGTACAAGAAGACTCTTATGTTCACTTTTACAGCCAACAACAGAACACTTATGACTCTTATGAAGCGGAGACATTATTCTTCCACTGTATCTGCTCCAGCATGGAAACAAATGGCACACTGTGTGTAGATCACTCAGGGGAGGATTTATGATAATAGAGTGGAGTCCGTCAGCAGTTGTGGTTGAGGCCTTTAGAAATGAAAACAGTTAATTTTGACACACTGTTTTTGATTAATAGAAATATAAGAAAGATGAGTGGGTGGACTTTTAACTTTGTAGGATGGTTGTTTACACACACTGCCGACTCACATGTATGTACAAACACCATGTAATGTGAATTTTGCATAATAGGTCCCCTTTAAGACTACTCAGTATGCATGTCATATGGTTTCAGTTCCACTGTGCCTACCAGCTCACCCACTGGTGCCTTCACCACATCTGCACCAACTACAACAACGTGTGCCACAAGTTCCCTAGAGACATGAGGGCCAAATCAGCAGGTAGTACGTGAAGATCTGTTTGGATGTGTTCAACCTGACCTGGGTTCAGTAGAATAATATTTTTAATGTTGCTTTATTTGCATAACAGAGAATCAAGAATACTTTGAGAAGCACCGCTGGCCACCGGTTTGGTATCTGAAAGAAGACGACCACTACCAGAGAGCACGGAAAGAACGAGAAAAGGAGGACTACTTGTCCCAGAAGCGGCAGAAAAAGCGTAAATTGGTGCTCTGGAACATTCCGTCCTCTCCATCATACCCTTCATCCTCCTCAGGTTCTTCAGCCATCATGTGAAGATATAGATAAGATGTATCATGTGAGAGTGAGGACTTTGAGGTGCAGTGAACACATCCATGAACAGTCTTGCACCTTCAACAAATTCTGTTTTTTCCACATGGTTGAATTCTCAAGTGGCATAAGATCAGAGTCGATCAACCGTGTTTTGACGTTTTTGGTGCTGGAAGTGCTACACTTGAAAATGTACAGGCATCACATTGGACATGGGTCTAGATTTTGATGTTAAATGTGTGCCGGTTGCAAGTATGTAGTCTTGTAAACTTTCTGCTTGTTTAGAATTAGGCATTTTGGAGTCATTTGCCTCCATGAACTCTACCATGGAGTGCGGGTAACTATCTCATCTCCAAATGTTGAAGAAACACTCTGCCTATATTAGTCGTCTATTTCCGTGGTTCTCAACTGGTTTTGTTACAGGACCCAGATTTTATATTGGAAATCAAGTAGCTACCCAACACATTACCAACATTGTTTTACAAAATATACTTTAGATGGTTTCATGCTCTTGGCAGCCAATAATTCAGCTCATATTTTGGCATGTCTGTCCATGTTGGCATCTACCTACTTTGGTTACTTGGCAGAAGCTAGTCAATGAATTTCCACCAAAATACTAGAGTCAGAGATGCATGCCTCTGACATCAACAGCAAAACATAAGGGACACATTTTCTCCTCCTTTAAAAAGTGTATACATGTTTCTTTTCTAATTTGGTTTAATTTTTAATTAGTTGCATTTTGTTATTTGCATTTAGCATTGTTTTTTCCCCTGCTGACTGTGACCTGATCAGGACCACCTGCAACCCCCTCAGTTGAGAAACACTGATCTACGTTTCTTTTAAAAACTGCTTCGCCTCAAGCAATTGAGAAAGCAGAACTGTGGAACACAGAACCAATTAAAACCCTCAAGAACAAAAGTAGACCTGTTTGTAAAAATCTCCTAGTAATATTGTTCATTTTTAGCATTGTTCCAACAATGACTCTTTGTGATTCATCCCCTGAATCATATAATATATTCTCCTGATTATAACAGGCATGACCACTGTGTGATCACTAGACTCAAGAGTAAAAATTATATTGGAAAATATTATATTCCATTTACTACATAATTGTGCCAAGTCCTCTTTGATTTCACAGCATGGCAAATCTCTGCTGGCAGAGGATTTTGTGTGTGTGTGTGTGTGTGTGTGTGTGCGTTTCACACTATATGATTATCACGCTTAAATTTTCCACTACAACATAGTTTGGACATTGAAAGGAGTGAAGAAACGTTTACATATTTAACCATTTAGTAAAGGCAGCAAGTGTCCTTGATTTCCATTTTACTACAGAGGAGATATAGTAACATGCGTTTAAGTTTCTTGAGTTTTATGTGTTCAGATTAACTGTTGGTGACAGATCTTGTGGTAAGCCTTCCTGTATATTGTCTGATGGTAAGTTGCACTTGTTTTAATTGTCTTTTGAAATGTAATGAAGTGTTGGTACTGAACACTCAACGGTGACTCTGTAAAGCAAAAATGTCAAATCTAATCAAAGGAAATGTCTGGATTATGCTTTATATCTGAATTATATAATGACAAAAATTATTTGGTTTGCTTAGTTTTGAATTTTTTTTTTATTTAAAACACAGTTTCTGCTTTACTAATATTTGCACGGTTTCACGTAACTTACTTTACAACATTTTGCAACACTGTGCTGCTTTAAGGAATGTTCCTGGTTCAAAACGTGTTAAGGTCTATGGATGCCATCTGTGGCATTCTGTCAATAACCACAATGAACTATAACACCACTCTTTCTGTCACAAGGGAAGAGCCAAATGTGTCAGTAAAAATAATTTAGCTGGAAATAACTTAGTTAAGCAACACAATGTAATATTCAGAGATCTTCTTTAATAAAAAAAAAAAAAAAATGCAATTGATTTTCAGTTGTTACTAATAGAGCTGTTCAATCACTGATGGGCAGCCCTGTTGTATTGTGAAATGGGGTTTCTAAATATGTTTGATCCATTTAATCAGAACTCCATATCCCAACCAGATTCCTCATCGGGTGGTGGCTCCTCTGTATCCTCAGGGAAACAGTCGAAATTGCTTGTGTCCAAAGGCCCATTCACCTGCAGCAAATAAGCAGCATAGATTCAATTCAGATTCATTCAAATTGTTGAAGCAAAAATAACACGTTAGAGTTGGAAAGAATTAAAAACAGTTCTCTCCATCACTTACATTTGGTAGAATCGGGGGAGTAAGAATGCCTTCACGAATACCGTCCCAGTTAAAACCCTCAAACCATCTACAAGAGTGTTCAAAACATCACAAACCCAACATAGGATAAGTCTTAAAGGAGATGTTTACCCCAAAATTTAAAGATATGGTTTACCCAAACATTACAATTCTGTTTTCATTTACTAAAACTCATGTACAAGCCCAAATCCACATTACTTTCTTGTTTGGAGCACAAAAGGAGATTTAGGCAGAATGATAGTCTCAGTCACTATAGATACAGTGAAAGTGAATGGTGACTAAGACTAACACTCCACCTAATATCTCCCTTGGTGTTTCATGGAAGGAAGAAAGGCACACAAGTTTGAAACAATATGTATACATGGGCATGTACATTTACATTTTTTGGTGAAGTATTCCTTAATTCTATCTGCTCTGGAACAATGTCAGGGTGTGTACCGGTAAATGATTGTCAATTTTGGATTAACTATTTGTTTAAAACGAATGCAAATAATATGAATTGATATGTCAGACTTCGAAATGAAAAGATATTATTTCTGTTTAAATGCAAATCTTTCAAATGAAAGCCAAGCTCTGTACACCTAGAATGTCATTGCTGCAATCCATCGCCATGGATACGCATACTTGTGTTTCTGGATGTCCTTCACGCCATTCTTCTGGTTGCCGAGTCTCTCGGACGGATTGTCCCTGTGAGTTTAGACACACACACACACACACACACACACACACACACACACACACACACACACACACACACACACACACACACACACACACACACACACACACACACACACACACACATTAAGATTGTATCAAAACCTAGTGAGCTGCCTACTTGGATAGCATACAGAGCATCAAACCATCCAAAACTGCTCTCTAGGCACACGGTCCACTAGGTTTTGAAACACTGCCTCTATGATATTGTTTTTTAAATAAACTTGAGGGTTCCCACACTTTCTTACCAATCAAATCAAATCAATCAATCAATCAATCAATCAATCAAAACAATTCACTCCCAAATCAGGTATCACTGTGGCTTACAAGCAAGTTTTACTCTACACAAAAGCAATTTATAACCAATGAAAGATTTTAGAGCAGAGCATAACTACAAAAATATGGCCATTTCAATTTAGAAATGGCCATAACTGTTGCATTTTTATTTTTATTTCCATGACTTATCAAGTTTTCATGACCGTGGGAACCCTGAAACCTGCTCACTCCAGCCGTATACCTGCAGAGCCTCTTGATCAAGTTCGCAGCACTCTTTGCGATTTTCTTGGGAAACTCCACCATATCGATTCCTCGAAGAATAATGTTATACGTCTTCATGGGATCTGACCCTGAAAAAGGTGGGCTTGGGTGGGAAAGAGGAGAATGGTGTCGACTGTTAATAATTCGAAGAGGAAGAGTGTGAAATCACTTCCTGGGAACTGAAGAAACTTTAAGCTTGTTAATGGCATTGCTAAATCACCACCTTAAGCAATAAAGCACCAACCTTCCGCTCAGCAGCTCAAAGATGAGAATTCCAAGAGACCAGAAGTCTGCAGAGATGTCATGGCCTTTATTCAGGATGATCTCAGGGGCCACATACTCTGGAGTTCCACAAAATGTCCATGTCTTTTTCCCCAAGCCGACTTTTTTTGCAAAACCAAAGTCTACCTAGAAAAAGACAGTTAATATGGCTTATTTGCAATTACAGAAATGTACTGTATGTAATAACACTAAATGCATCACAAATGAATGAAATTTTAAGAAATGTAGCTAATGCTTATTAAGATCTGTACAGGAATTTTTATTACAAGTACAGTTCAGCTGAAGTAAAAGCCCTTGTTCAGACAAAAAATGTTACTTTTTTTATTTAATAATAAATAAAATAAAAAAAACATGAAATCCAATTTTTTACAAACCCAATTCACACCCAACCTGTGGCTCAGGTGGCAGAGTGGGTTGGCCGCTAATCGCAGGGTTGGCAGTTCGATTTCTGGCCCACATGACTACACATGCCAAAGTGTCCTTGGGCAAGACAATGAACCCCAAGTTACTCCTAATAACAGGCTAGCGCCTTGCATGGCAGCTCTGCCGTCATTGGTGTATGAGTGTGAGTGTGTGTGTGAATGGGTGAATGAGTCACAGTGTAAAGCGCTTTGAAAACTGGTAAGGTTAAAAAAAAAAAGTGCAGACCATAATAGTTTATTGATAAACCCTTTGCGACGTTTGATCTTAAACCCATTTGGTTACAAGCCTATATCTTAAACTGCTAGGATATATACCACCTGTATGTGCTAGTTGCAGATTAGTAAAGTGGTTACCAGCTTGGCATATCCACGATGGTCCAGTATGATGTTTTCTGGCTTTAAGTCTCTGTAGATGATGCCACGGCAATGTAGAAAAGCGAGAGCTTCCACCACACATCCAGCGTAGAACCGTGTGGTGTTGTCATCAAATGAACCCCTAAAACAGTCACAGTACTTCCAGTAAAATCTACAGAAACATGTTAAATAAGAGAATTATGTGAAAGTTTTTCATACTTGTCTCTGAGCAGAGTCCACAACTCTCCACCTAAACATGCCTCCAATAGCATGTACAAGTATTTGGAATCTCTAAAGGTCCGATATAGTCTGGAGCATAAAACAATATGGTCTCATTATCGAGGGGTTTTCATAAACATACAGAATATCTGAACTAGATTCTGAGGAAAGTATAAGTGGTGCTTGCCCATGCAACATTGCTAGGGTGGTTGCCAGGGTATTGTGATGTGGTTGTTAAGGTGTTCGGAGTCGTTTCGAGGTGGTTATCAACTGGTCTAGAGTTGCTATGTGGTTGCTAGGGCGTTTTGAGTGGTTACATGTGTGTTTCTAGGTGGTGGTTAGGGTGTTCTGGCTAATTACTAGGTGGTTGTCTACTGGTTTCTTCATGATATTCAGGCACCTAAACATGTCGCGGGTATCACTAATGTTGATAGCACAAACGGTGTTGGATAAAGGTACTGGTATGCACCAAAGTTTAATTCTTAGAACAAATCCCCAACCCGTATGAACCCTAATAATGGTGATATGTGCCTTGGAAAACAACACTGATTAAACAAATGTATTCCATGTACTGAACATCCTGAATGCCACTTCTTGATAAATGGCACCTCTAGAAAATGATCTTAAGTCATCTATGATGATAAGATTTTCTCTTACTTTGAATTACTCTAAGCAGAGCATGTATTTACTTTCCATGAATGTTTCAGAAATATTAATATTTACAGTATATTCTTCTACAAATGCATGTAAGTGGTGACCTGACAGTAAAGGGACTATGGGCTTCCATCATGATGCTTCTCTCAGACAAGATGTGGCCCTGTTGACTTGTGTCCAGGATGTGACGCTTTTTTAGGACCTTCATAGCAAATGAACTACTATGGTCATTTTTCAGTTGCACCTATGAAGAGAGAACACATGCTCTTGATAAACACCTAAACACTAATAGGCCCCACTATCTGTGTATAGGAAACCTAGCATTTCAGGACAAATCGTACCAGCTCCACACGACTGAATCCACCCACCCCCAGTGTACAGATCACACGGAGGTCATGAAGAGACATACTAGAGAAGAATGCGGCTTCTGCCTCCAACCTATGAGGAATGACAGTTATTTTAATGACCCAGAATACATAAGTGATAAATGGTTGTGAAGGAGCCAATCATGTACCTACTTGGCCTTCATCTCTTCAGTCTTGTACAATTCATTGCTCATGTTGTCCAGTCCTCCGATGAGCTGTTTGAAAGACCTGTTCAAAATTAGTTTAAGCAATTTCATGTGACAAAATAGAGAAATGGATGTTCATTTATTGATTGATTGTTCTGATATTTTTATATTGTGATTGATTGTTGTGGCTTTGACTGTGATTTTATTGATTGTAAATATGATTGCTCTGCACAATTTTGATTGTGATGTACGTGATTATGATTGATTTTGATGGTTGTCATGATTTTGAATGTGATATTTGGGATTATGATTGTGCCAGTCATCATTTTAATTTTGATGTTGTGATTTTTATTGTGATTATAATTGTGCTGGTCTGATTGATTGTGATGGTTGTTGTTTTGATTTTGGTTATGATGGTCGTGATTTTGATTTGATTGTGATTATGATTGTGCTGGTCATGATTTTTATTGTGATAGTTGAGCTTTTGATTGATTGTGATTATGATGGTTGTGATTTATGAATGTGTTTTTCACAATTTTATTGATTTTGATGGTTGTCATGATTTTGAATGTGATATTTGGGATTCGATTGTGCTGGTCATTATTTTAAATTTGAGGGGTATTACGATTTTTCTTTTACTTGATTTTGATGATTCAAATTTTCTTTGATTGCTTTTATGATTGTGTTAGTCATTAGTTTTTATTTATGCCAGTCATTATATTAATTCTGATGGTTGTGATTTTGATTGATTGTGATTATGATGGTTGTGATTTATGAATGTGTTGGTCGTGATTTGGATTGTGATGGTTGTGATTATAATTGTGTTTGTCATGATTTTGATCTTGATAGCTGTGATACTGATTGTGATGGTTGTGATTTTGATTGATTATGATTGTGATGGTTGTGATTATGAATGTGTTTTTCATGATTTTGATAATAATTGTGCCAGTCATGATTTTAATCATTGTTATTTTGATTGTGATTTATGATTGTGCTGGTCATGATTTAGATTGTTGTGCTGATTGCAATCTTGATTATGATGGCTGGGATTTATGAATGTGTTGTTTTTTATTTTGATTGTAAATTGTGCTGGTCATGATTTGGATTGTGATGGTTGTGATTGTAATTATGTTGGTCACGATTTTGATCATGATAGTTGTGATATTGTTTGTGATTATGTTTGTGCTCATGATTTTAATTGTGATGATTGTCATTATTTTGTTGGGCATGATTTTGATTGTGATTATTACTGTGCGGGTCGTGATTGAGATTTTTGTGCCGATCTGATCTTGATGGTGATGGATGTTGTTTAAATAAATAGTGATTGTAAATGATGTGGCTTGATTGTGATTGTGCTATTATGGTTCTATGAGATCCTCACTCTCTGTCCACAACCAGACACGTTACATCTCCGACAGCTGTTACATTCGCTGTACGCACGTCTTCCCTAGGTAGAAAAGTGAAAAATTTTATTTCAACATAATATTCCTAAATAACAAATTCATCGTGATAATGAAAATTCTATCCTTATTTGTTTAGTACCAGAACATATGAAAACTGTTTTAATTTCTAGAAAAGAAAAATCAAGCCAATCCTCAGGTTCCTCACTAACCCTTTAAGAGCCTGCTCTCCGAACCAATCCCCCCTTGAAAGTGTGGACAGAAAAACTGGCTCCTCGTTGGGTGACTTCTGCCTGGTGACCCTCACCTGTGGGTAGAAACACCCACATAAAGTCAAAATATTTCATAATGAATGTTCTATTACACTTCACCTCTTAACACAGTGAAAAGACAAAGCCAACTGCCATAAATATCAGAAAGGGTCTTGTCTGACCTGACCCTCACTGATGATGAAGAATGTGTCTCCAGTGGCTCCCTGGCGAACGATGTAGTCACCATCACTGTACTGAGTCTACAGAGTAGAGAGAGAGAGAGAGAGAGAGAGAGAGAGAGAGAGAGAGAGAGAACAAAAGAAAAAAAAAATCAGGCACTTAGATGCCATTAAAGTTGCATGATGCAACTCAGAAATGTTTTTAGAAGAAAAGTGCAGCATAATAATGCATCAATATCATCTTACCTCTTCCAGAACATCTGCTATTTTACTCAGCACATCTTCAGTGAGAGTCTTGAAAGAGGGCACACTGACAGCACAATTCAGTTTGTAAAGGAAATATCACTATACCGTTAACACCAAACACAATATGAACTGTTAAACTCTGGGTTTCCTGTGATGCACAATTGTTACCTTCTCAAGAACTCCATGTAGTTTGAATGCTTGAGAAGGCCAGTTCTCATCATGATGGTTTGAAAACCTTGTCTGTCTATGGCCCATAGTTTGATATCAGTCAGAGCTGAGGGAGAAAAGGAAGACATTTGATGCATTTTCATCCAACTATGTTTATGCAAATTTTATATGGAAAGCTTGATATGCGAATACATTCTCAAAATTCCCTTTAAAGTTTATGTGCTAGAATGAGGTAAATTTCCTTGAGTTTTGCATATTTAAAAATGCACGTCAAGGTATTGTTACAGTTTATTCACAATGACGTTTTATGACCATTTGGCCACTTGTTGCCACTTTTTAGGGTTTCTACGATTTCTTCAATTTCAAAAGTGTTTTAGTTCTTCAAACATAGCCCTGGTTAGTCCGAAATGCTTCATCCACAGCTCATTATTAAAGTGGATCCTCACAATCTGCCAGAACTGCATTGAGTGTGGGCACTCCCAGGTATGTAGAGGCTGGCAGTGTATGGGAATAACCATTGTGCTCTAGTTAACAAGGAGGTGTTCAGCTGCTGCATGACACATAGCGGCTCTCCCAAGATGGAAACGTGTGATGTTTCACATTTTCTTTAGTCAAATTTTTTGGATAAAACATTTGGACGGAGAAGGAGGACAAAATGCAATAGACCATAATTTGACACAAATAAAAGAGGCTGTGAGGGATAGAAGTACAGTCTGTTCAATAGCTTGAAGGTCATGTCTAATTTGACAGTTTACAGTATGTTCATTTGTTTTCTGCGAATTTTTTGGAAAGCCTTATTTTCAATGTTTTCTCAGCTGATTGACTGACACCAATGTACACAACAGTACAGCATATTGTACGGACTGTACTTCTATCCCTTACATCTTAATTTTCATTGGTATTGAATTAAATATGATGTCCGCCATGTCGAATATCAACAATTACTAAAGATTTGCGAATACCATTCAGTTTATATTAATTATTGCATTAAATGCAAAAACAATTCTACTTCCAAAATAGCTGGCTGAGCATTTTTAAATGCATAAAATTATCAAAATGTACTAAAATTAATGACAGGACTATTTCAGATAAGACCGACCAATTGATTTCCCTGATTGAAATGTGATTTTCTGCTCCATAATGGATGCAAAAGAGGCAAATATCTCTTTGCCCAAACAAACACTTTTGTTCTGTACTTACGTATTTCTCAACAGAACTGACAGTTGTTGGTTTGAGAGCTCTTTACATCCCACTCAATGTAATTACTCTGTCACCCCACCTCACACAAACAAACAAGCATCAAGCAGCTCAAACATTTTAACACACCACTAATATCCCTCTCCAACACCACTTAACTCTGCAATCAATTTAATGTTGAATATTTAAAAAGAGTCAGTTCTATTAGAATGTGGCAAACCCTTAGGAGCCTGCAAAAATTACATTTCATATAAGTAAGATGACATATAAACACTCACTATATGTTGACATATACTATAGGCCTTCACATCATCCCATTTTATCTCTTTCCAGCGATTTCTTTCTGATGCACTACAATAATTGGTTGTTTCAGCTGAAGTTATGGAGCTTGGCTAGGTAGGCGCACCTTCATAATGGACATTAAACCTTAAAGATAATGGACCTTAAAAAGGCATTTACAAAGATTTATAAAATAAACAGCATTACATAAAAGCCCAGAAAAGGCAGAGTAAGACTTGAGGATTGTCAAGAGGATGAAGCAGTTTTTTCATTTTCTCAAGTTGGCTTTTCATTTAGCTGAGAGTGTTAATTAACAGCTGACCCTGAATCGCAAGAGGCTGTCTGTCATGTTCTCTTTATTCTGAAACAAGACACTCTCTTGTGACAAACAAAATGAGGGAGAGAGTGTTCTGAATGTCTTTCTACCATATTACTTGCATTCGTTATGCAGTATGCCGTATGTACTGTATACCATGCACAGTATAGGATTTTACTGCATGCATGTAATATCTGGATGACTGTCCTGTCCAGCTAAATTTGCCAAAATATGTTGCAAACACCCAAAGCATGCTACACAAAATATTATATCCCACAATGCAATACTTGTCCTTTCAGAGCGAGAAATGAACTGAAAGCAATATAAACCATGATTTTTGACATAAAAATTATTTTACACAAAATTTAAATAGAAACACAAAGCAACAGTACTTCTGGGACAATAACTGGACACCACTTGCTAAACTAAACATGCAAACTTGTGAGGTCATGTTACAACAATGTAGTATTCTATGTTTGAAATGTTCATATCAGTGGTGTAGTTGGGGCCATATGCATGTATACGCTGCATGCTTACTTTTTCCCAGGGCTGTTTGCGTATTACAACCTCTAAGGATCAACATTAGCGTATACCCTCAGTATACCTACTTGTTTTGCTGCTTCAGAAGTCCATAATCTACTGTTGTGTTAGTTTCCCTTTAACTGTATTGGATGCTGTTTTGTGAAACCGGAGATTATTTGTTGTAATTGGTGCATTATCACTTGAATTCTGCCATCTGTCACCGCCATCATTGACTGAGGGAATTTGTGACAGTGAGTGGAGAGAGTCACCCTCACACTGAAGCATTATCAGGTCAAATTAATTAACAAAATATGCCAAACATACCGTAAAATAAGGAATCGTCCTGCAATTAAGGGAAAAAATTGCGTTCCGTATGAAATCCATACACAATGTTGTTTGTCATGTATTTTAGTGTCACACACCCAAGCTGCTGAGAAAGTTTCCCAAATAGAGAGAAATTGACCTGGAACACACACACCTTTCGCGTGAGTTATGCGATATATCGGATGTTGCTTTACACGGACGATCAGTGACAATCAGCGCATGTTTTCTGTCAGAAACAAGATCATTTTGTCAAAATCATAAAGAATTTGAGTGCATGTTAATTTTAATACACCAGTAAAAGCACCTGTTCATGACCTGGCATTATATTTTATTACATAAGTCAGAGCTCTTTCTGGGAGAGAGAGAGAGAGAGAGAGAGAGAGAGAGAGAGGTAAGAAAAACTGCATTACTGCATTAATTCAAAATAAATGGACAGTAGAACAGGTTTAGTTACAACACTTTACATTAATTACTTACATTTCCCTTACGATAAACACTATTTACTGCCAAAACAACGACATTAATCCAATGAGACATACACTCTTTTCATGTTAATCCTTTTCTCTCCCTTTCTCTCTTCTTCATGGTCGTTGTATTAAAGCAATTTTCATTTTAAGTTTACTAGGGGACATTCACACTGAACACGTTTTGGCTCCGCCTGAGCTGTTTTTCAATGTAATGCAGAAACGCCTGTAAATATGGGTCTTTCATAAAATTCTGTGTCATGAAAGTCACCATTACAAGTGTGTGTGGTATTTATATTGTTTAATTTCTCCCAAATACAATTTTTATAGGCTTGTTAAAAATAATAAAGACTTTGGGCTTAAAAGTTACATTTGAATTGTGCTGTATCACTTCCTCGTGTCCCAAAAACTGCACGTCGAACATCTTTGACAAAAATAAAGGCTAAATGACATCACACACACTGAAAATTACTTTGCTATTTGAAGATTATAACTCTATTTTTTTTTTTTTTTTTTTGGTGTTAGTCATATACTAAATGTTCTATAAAATAATACTTTTTTTTTTTTACAAATATGTTTCCTAGATATCACTCACAGACCACCCTGAAGCAGCCCATTTAACTGGATGGACATATTCATTTTTATTTTATTTTGCTTGACTGGTATAACTAATACAATCTTTAATATGTCCCTGTAATGATGAAACATGAAGAAACTTGTAGAAGTAAGTTATATTTTTCAAAAGTTTCAAAGCCGGAATTTCACAGAATTGTAGGAAGGAATGTACAGATTTGCAATTCCGCCACTCTCTATACACAGATTACACAGTCTACAGTAACAGTAAAGTACAGGCTATAGTAACAGACTTCACCTCTGTTTTATATGTTGCAGATTGTTGCATACTCTTTCAAATACTGTTTTGAAAAACTGAATGATAAACTATCAGAACTATTCTAGACCGCAGGAATAAAAACCTCAGTTTCACTCAACACAAATCAACCACTTCTGGTGTGCATGTGTTAACATATCTGGTCATAGTTCATAGGTGAGCTTGCTACAGAGGTATAAAAGATTTTTGCATGAACAGGGACACCCAAAGGCCTGATTTTAATTGCATTTTCATCATTGAAATTAAACGGACACCATCCGAGTCAACTAATTTCACCTCAATCCATCACACTTAACTGATGTGTCATAAAGGGCAGAGAGGAAGAAGATATATTAGAAAAACCATATGGCCAAACATGCCAGCAATTACACACTGAAGTTTCCTCCCTGCACATTCAGGAGAGAGCTAGTAAAGGGCTAAACTCAATCTTAGAAGCAATATGAGATTGTCTTTAGCCCAAAGCATTCCCAGCCAAGCAGGAATTCAGCAGGAATTCAGTCTTCCAGTGATATAATAGATTTATAATTTCTTTAATAAGATTATGGATATCTAGATCATATCTTATTTTACATTTTTAGTTTAGTCTTCTTAACTAATTTAAGTCTTATCCTCCACTATACATATCTATGCTTTCCATGCAATAACTTTAATTGTATGAAAAAGTGAAGTGAGTTTGGAATTACATAAAGGTGATTTTTTGGTGAAACATTCCTTTATGAATTCTGTTTCCTTCAGAACTCAGATGAACACATAACTTGTGCTTAGATAAAGACTGAATCTTACCTGTAACAGTTGCCGTTCGTGTGCAATTGTAGAGTATTGCGAGCTCTCCGAATACCTTCCCGGGCTCAATGGTGCACCGTTTCTGCCCTCCTTTGGTGACCTCCACCAATCCCTCTGCACACAACACAAATACACAAATAACTTTGAAACTGTGTATGAGATGAATTTTTGGAGAAACTGTATAGCCTAACTAATGGAACACATTCCTTTATTGAATGGTGATGGAGAAACCAGGTATCAGTATAAGGAGGAAATACTTCCTACTGTGTATTACTGTAATGTATTTAGTAAAACAATATCTTGTTGGGTATCTGTGAGATACAGGCATTGACGGATCTGCTACAAAAGCAATATTCCATGTTCAATACAAGTTAAGCTCAATCAACAGCATTTGTATCATAATGTTGATTTTCACAAAAAATTATGGCAAGATTTACTCTACAACTAAATGAATCTTCTTTGTAAATAGTGTTAGTTGCTATTTCTGCCTCTAAAGATTATCATACAGTATAGGGGCATCACTGCAGCATGTTTTTTGTGTATATTTAGAGTCCCACAGACACCCTACACCAACCCCTACCACTAAACCTAACCGTAACCTTCCCATTCAAAAGTGAACCATGGTTTTACTACAGTAACCATAGTATCAACATGGTATTTAGTAGTAAAATCATAGAAACTACAAAATTAAAAATGGTTAATACTGTATATTAACACCATATTACTGTAGAAACACCATGGTTAATTGCATTAAATCTACGGTTTCTGTAAAGAAACATGGACGCTACAATTTCATTATAGTAAAACCATGGTTAATTTTACCCGAATCAAACATTACTTTCAACTTCCCAAACTTCACCATGAACAAATGGGAGGAAATATTAATTTTTATTTATTAGTAGTAGTTTTAAGAACGGAGACAGGAGGGGGTTAGCTCAGCAAGTAAAGACACTGACTACCACACCTGGAGTCGCAAGTTCAAATCCAGGGCATGCAGAGTGACTCCATTTAGGCTTCCTAAACAACCAGTTGGCCTGGTTGCTAGGGTGTGTTGAGTCACGTTGGGTTAACCTCCTCGTGGCCACTATAATGTGAGGTTCTCGCTCTCGGTAGGGTGCATGGTGAGTTGAGTGTGGATGCCACAGTGAATAGCATGAAGCCTGAAGTAGCATGTGATAAGTTTTTTTATTTTTAATACAGTTGCAAAGATTTCAAACAAACATCTTTCACGTTGTCATTATGGGGATTTTGAGGAAAATAATTAATTTAATCCATTTTGGAATAAGGCTGTAACATAACAAAATGAGGGAAAAGTGAATCGCTGTGAATACTTTCCAGATGCACTGTATATATATATATATATATATATATATTATTTCACTTGTCCCTCTTCTTTAAAAAAAAAAAAAAAAGGAAAAAGAAAAGGAAAAATCTGGGTTAACAGTGAGGCACTTACAAAGGAGGTGAATGGGGCCAATCAATAAACTGTTTCAAAAGTATAGCCACAAGACATAAAAAAATGTGTTAACATGATTTAAGTGAGATAAAATCGAGTTTTACCAGAAGAATTGATGCTTCACATTTCTGCCTCACAACCCTCACAAAAATTGGCCCCATTCACTTCCACTGTAAGTGTCTCACTGTAATTTCGATTTATGCTTTTTGTAAATAAACGAGGGTCGAGTTGAAATTATTTTTGTGGCAATCAACATTATGCCACAAATGCTGTCGATTGAGCTTTACTTGTATGGAACATTACTTTAACAGTCTACATGACGGTGCAAGTCTGTGGTTAAAAACAGCCATGAAATAAAAGGATGCATCATTTGAAACGTTCTCTATTCAGAGAGAATTGCTGTCACAAACAGATGTCAAACAGGCAACAAATTCAACTGCCCAGTCACTTCAGAGAGGTTAACGCAAAACACTCCACGAGAACTAGACAAAATACAGCTTTGTTTGGGACAGTTCACTATGCTGTGTTTGTGTTTCAAGTTCAGTTAATAAAACAGATAGTTCCAAATCTAAAATCTGATCAGATGAGTCACATTCAAAGCAATCGTAAAATGCTGATAAATGCACACCTGTGACCACACATTATATAGCAATCTGTAAAGCTGCTACACGGCTTGACAACCATAAACAGCCTACTACTAGGATAATTCATTATATTACTTGGAGGAAGAATTATACAGTACATAACAATTATACATTTACAATTATTAAAATTATAAATTTAAATGGATAGTTATGACTCTGATTGGATGAGCTGTGTCTGAAGCTATATTAAAATGACTATAAATGCACATCTGTTATTTGTTTTAGTATATTAATGCTTAAAGGGATAGTTCACCCAAAATGTTTAAATCTCTCATCATTTACTCACTCTCATGCCATCCCAGATGTGTATGAATTGCTATGTTCAGCAGAACACAAACAAAATGAATATTTCAACTTTGTTGGTCCCACAATGTACTGCAAGTGAATGGGAGCTTCTGAAGCTCCAAAAAGCACATAAAGACAGCATAAAATAATCCATACGATTCCAGAGGTTATATCCATCTCTTCAGAAGCAATATGATAGGTGTAGGTGAGAAACAGATATAAAGTCTATGAGTCTTTATAGTCCTGAGATTAATTAAATTATGAGATTACTGATAAGTGAATTTAAATTTTTGGGTGAACTATGCCTTTAATTCTTGTTAATGCATCTGTTAAAGCTGAGTTACATGAACCCCTTGAACTTGATGTGAATGTAGTAGAATTTAAGCAGATGGTACTCACCTTCCAGGACATAGACAGTAGAGCCATCATCGCCCTCCTGGATGACACAGCAGCCCTGGGCCAGTGTGGTGGGATACATGCAGTCCATGATTGTGAGGATCTGACTGGACTCCAGGTGCTTCATAAAATCATTCTCCAACAGCGCCTTCTGGATCAGCTCCCGAGACCTGCAACGAATGCACAGTAATCCATTTGAATCTAACAGTTATACCTGTTGCTATTCAAACTCACAGAATTGTTTAATAAGCTTTAGGGTGGAGTGTTTATCCAGTGTGTGTGGTCACTGATATAACTCACTCTTCACTCTTGCTGTAGTTGGTTAGGGTGACATGGGTGAGTTGATTTGGGTCCAACCCCGTGGGTTCGGCTGATATGGCCTGTCGTTTAGTACGCTGGGGCTCATCTGGCAACGCTGTGGACCCACCAATAAAATAAAAAAGGACAGATTTATTCATTTTATTTTCCATAATATTAAAGTGCCTAGATATGGCTTGGCTCACATTAATGAAAGTCTATGCATGTTTATAACCCATTTTCCCTGCTCACATGTGTTTCCTGTTGCCCCAGTGGGGACTTGTGAGACAGGGGCGCCGCGGACACGGTCCAGCTCGCCCTGTAGCTGTCTGATGAGGTCATCTTTAGTGTCCAGCTCGAGCTCGAGCTCATCGATAAGGGCGTCACGTTGCCGCAGCTCCTCGATCTTTGTCTGCAGGGCAAACTGTAGGTCACGGAGAGTTCCCATCAGCCCTAGAAATGACTGAATGTACAGTCACCACTGGACGCAATAAAATCCATTAATGTTGAACAAAACAGCACAAAACAGCTACATTACAGTGTTTGGAATGGATGATTTTGTTTAAATTAATTGATCTAATTAATAAAATGATGGTGTTAGAGCAGCTGGGATAATGGGGGCAAACATATGTATAGATTGGACAGAAATTAAATAAAAGTAAAGTAAATATCTTTCCACATAATCATTGCGTCAAACACAAGTTATTGTAACATGTAATGAGAACATTTGGTTTAATCACAAAAACACAACAGTATGATCTATTTTAGTACTTGATTTAGTACATGATTTAGAATGTAGTACTTTAAACAATCGGTTAATTCAATAGCAAACAATGGAAGATACATGTTCATATCATCATTTTAAATTATAACAGATAAACAATTAGTTCTAAAAATATATCGTCATTAAAATTACAGAGAAAAGTGAGTTGTTATACAGTATATTTTTGGCATATATTTAATTATGGCTTTATTTATGTTGCATATGTTGTACATGTTTTCCCATGTTTTCATCACTGGTGGATTTATAGTCATTATTCAAGCATGAAAATAAATGCATATTCGTAATAGAGAAAAACAAATAACAGAATGTATTAGGAAGGCATTATTATTATGCTCTTTATGAAATTCCGCATTCAAATCGACCACATAGGGCTACATAGGGCTACTTGGTAAGTTGTTTTCCTAATATTAATATCAAGAGACATGAAAACTATCGGTCCAAAAATAGGCTCACAATTTAGCGATTTGCTAAACCGAAAATCTCAGAAACAGAATATTTTAAAACATAGTTACTATAAACTAATTCAGCACTCTCTCATTTATGTTTATAGATTTTTTTTATAGATAAAATAAAAAAAGTTTCGCTTAAAATAAAGCGTGCAGCAGAACAGATTCAATAATATATGACTTACCTGGAAAAAGGAACCTGTGGAGGACTGAACAGATTCAGATGCAGCTCTCGACGCGAGACTCTGGCTGTGTCTCAAATCCTAGTGTGCTGCCTACCTAGATAGCATCCCTGGGCATCATGGCCGATGTTCTAAAATATTCTGTACATTTATGACATTTAAAAAGTTTTAAAGCTTCACAAGGGGGAAAAAGAATATAACAGAAATACTTAATGGCTGTAAATTATATTTACTTGGAGCAGTTTCCTAAAATACCTGAGCAAATCAATGGCTGTATAATTCTGAACACACAAAAAAAAAACTATAAATTATTGTGAATAGATGAGATATAGTTCGTTTAGCTGCGTTTGATGCTGAAAACTCTGAATGAATATTCATGTAGCCTATGCTCCGCCCAGTGCAACCGAAAATCTCAGAAACACCAGATTAGAGAGGCGTTCATACAGCCAGCTACTTTATCGTTGCATGTCGCCTAGCGGTTAGATCACTAGTGGTGTGGATGGAGAGTCTAAACTGCACTGTTTCTTTACAATTTATAATATTTTAAAAATATTAGGATCACGGGAGCTCTACCATCTTCTCTCATATTGGCTGTCGCTCCTGAAAGTCGCCCTTCATTTGCATAAAGTTACATATTTCTCAACTTTGTCGCGTTGCTGGACACGCCCACATCCGGTCGCCAACGGTCACCGTCTCTCGTGTTGCCGGAAGCTCTCATTGAAAATTAATGAGATGAGGTCGTTTTGTCACTGGCAGCTTTAATCGCACCGCGAAAATATCGCAGTACAGATGAGAAGCCTTTAACTGAATGTGAGATTATCATTAAATCTCTTCATTAAACATTATATTATCATTAAATAATCTCTATCACTTGGGCGGTTGCCCAAAAATTAATGTAATTTTCCTTTCTCTGCTGCCTGTGACCCACCAGTTGAGAAACACTGATCTAATTTATCCTTGTGTCTTAATAATGGACTGCGGATAAAGCCAGTATTCTTCGTGTTTCAGTAAGTTCATTACTGGATCCCTTGTCTAGTTTTTGAGAGATAAAATCAGAGACGATATGAAGGTTGTGGATGCAGAGACGACAGGTAAGATGAGCCACTGTTTGCACCATGCTTGCAGATCTAAGAAACATCTGCTTCCATGTTCATGTGGCCAGTCTGGACTGCGATGACTTGTCATAATGGACCCCAAAAGCTTAATTTAATGTGCTTCTATCCTGTTTGAGGAATGCCATGTTCTTCTGATGTCTTTAGAGGAATGCTTTAGTGCTAACAAATTCCCAAAGTAAAAATAAGCCAAGACAAACGTGTATTGAAAAAAAAAAAAACACATTTTGTCATTTGAATAAAGATTTATTAATGGAGCATTGTGCAGAAAACAATACCAAGAGATGATTTAACACTGTCCTATGAAAGGAAAGGTGTTTCTGTTGGTAGACATCAAGTACACATTTTCAAATCAAAATGGTCTACAATACTGGTTCATAGAAATAAACACATTAATAAAATCAGATGGTCGAAGAGGATGTTGAGACTGGGTTCTCAGCTGTCCTTCTCATTTCGTCTGTTCATTTGTGCATTCAGATTTTTTCAGCCTAGATCATCATATCCACAATTTGGTCAAAGAGATGAGCCCCTTAGAAATGTATCTACTGCTATTTTCAAGGCTATATATAATGTAGAGCAAGTATTTAAAAAGCATGAGGTAAAGAAATGCTTGCACAGGAATTAGACAATTTATTACATTAATTCATTAAAACTAAGGAACATTTATTCTGAATGAAAAACATTTATTGCATTGCTACTATGACTAAAATGATTGCACATAATACTTCAGATCTCATCATCAAGATCCCCAAAACTTTCATATGACACCACCACCAAGGCATCCAACTACCATTGAGCGGTACTATGTACAGGCGGTTAATCAGGGTGTCTTCAGGCACAAATGTTTACTTCCAGCCTTGGCAGCTGATAAACTCTTGAATAATGTGGAGGGTTTTGACAGTGACATGTTGAGTCTGAGCACATTACTCATATTGGGCTGTTTATACTGTCCGTGCGTATCATTTTTGATTAAGTTTAACTTATATTTAACAAGCTAAACATTTGGCAAACAAAGAAATGACATGGAACCGTGACCGCAATGGCCTCTACAAACGACAAATTAAAGGCACGCTAATAACAGACAGACATGTAAGATGGAGTGACTATGAAAGTCTAATCTGAAGAAATGAAGCAAAAAAGAAAAACAATCATTTGTAAATAATAGAATAACTATCAGGTTTCATCTTTCTCATAGAAATAATAATCTTTAAGTAGTTATATTAAAATGGATGCAGTTTCTTTAAATTCCTAGACAGTTCTTTTAAGAGAAGTTTGGAAAAAGTTTTTTCTTTTTTTCTTTTCGTTTGAATGCTGAATGTTCTGCATTGGAGGGATCGGTCCACCTCGTGCCTTGGCCTCTCCCTGCATCTCTGGTCCCCTCTGTCTCTGTGTCCCATTTCAGCAGCTGCAGCCGTCGCCCGAGGATACCGGTCTATCATCTCTCAGTTTAATCTGGTCTGGGAAGTCGTACGTCTCCACTTCAGACTCCTGTGAAGTTCAGTAGCCATTATTATGAGTGTTCTCATATTAGTATCAAGGCATGAGTGAATGTGTCAAACAGTGTGTACCTGTTTGAGGGCATTGCGAGCGATGGTCTGGAAAGCTTGGTCCACGTTGATGGCCTCTTTTGCGCTGGTCTCGAAGTATGGAATATTGCTTTTGCTCTGACACCATGCCTGGGCCCGTTTTGTTGTCACCTGCAAGAAAGAAGATCAATTGATGAAGACTTTTTTTTACCAACTTTCCATAACTTTCCCAGTCATTTGTGATTATCAGATGAAGATTTTTAGAAGGGCTGTCGATTATACACCTTAATTTGGTGCGATTAATTATATGAAAAATGACATGTAAAAAAAAATCGAACGCAATTAATCATGCCCCCGGACCTGTGTGTAAATTCAGTAATAAGGAATAATCAAACCATCTGAGAAATTTAAAAGAAGTTCACCCAAAAATGAAAATTCTTTAATCATTTACTCAACCTCATGCCACCCCAAATGCCTGACTTTCTTTCATCTGTTGAACTCAAATGAAGATTTTTAAAATAATTTTGCCATAAAATTGGTTCATACAATGCTGGCGAATGGGTGCCAAAAATTTGAAGCTCCAAAAATCACACAAGTCAGCATAAAAGTAATCCATTCAACTCCAGTGGTTAAATCAATGTCTTCAGAAGTGATTTAATAGGTGTGGGTGAGAGACAGACCAATATTCAAGTCCTTTTTTTACCACCAGTCTCCACTTTCACTTTCGATATTCTTCTTTTGTTTTTGGCAATTCACATTCTTCATGCAGATCACCTCCTTCTGGGAAGGGAGAAGAATTTCTAGCCAAAAATAACTTAAATATTTATGTTTCTCACCCACACCTACCATATATCTTCTGAAGATTTAACCACTGGAGATGTATGGATTACTGTATGTGCTTTTTCGAGATTCAATATTTTGGCACCCATTCAATTGCATTGTATGGACCTACACAGCTGAAATATTCTTCTAAAAACCATAATTTGTGCTCTGCAGAAGAGAGAAAGTCATACACATCTGGGAAGTCATGAGGGTGAGTAAATGATAAGAGAATTTTCATTTTTGAGAAAATTATTTACTCATTGGCACATTGTGCATTTAATTTGTTTTTTTATTTGCTTAGCATTTTTTAAAGATTTCTAGGGCAAGTTTTCATTTATATGTCAGGTACCAATCCTTAAAATGCATAGATTTAAACTATAATTCTTAATAATGTACAAATATCTCCACTAAGTCAAAGTTGGTTTGGAATGCAGCTATATGTAGGATTTGGCTTTCTGAGCCATTTACAGGAAGACATCAAAATGCACAGGCTGATGTTGTAAAATCTTGTTTTGAATTTTACTCTACACATAGAGCAATAATTAGCTGATATCTTTAAGAGCAGACAAAATGTATATTCACAATAGATATTTCCATAGCTTAAAAAAAATTTAGATGTAGAATTAAATAATCCAATGCTGCAAAATAGATACAGACCTGCCTGTTCTCCAAATCAATCTTGTTGCCAAGCACTACAAAGGGGAAGTTTTCTGGGTCTCGAGGGCTGGCCTGAATGAGGAACTCATCCCTCCAGCTGTCCAAGGTTTTGAAGGTGTTCGGCGCAGTCACGTCATACACCAGCACGCAGCAGTCCGCTCCTCTGTAAAAAGCCACACCCAATGACTGGAACCTTTCCTGTCCTGCTGTGTCCCAAATCTGAAAGTACAATATGAATGTTAACATTAACACATGGCTGTGTGGAATACTTGGTTCTGATTGGTCGATCACAGCATTCTGTGGTCACAAATGTTTGTATAATACCACTAAATGTACAATTGACCGTTGTTTCTGGCAGCCAACAAAGCTGTGCTAGTTTCGTGTGTCTCATTATCCAGGGCTGGAAATGGGGGACACGGGGGAATGGAGTTCCCTGAGTGAATTTCGTGGGGGATTGGCGTTCCAGTTCAAACTGGCTACATTTGTTAGGGGAATGAAGTGCATTTCTATCTTTTCTTCACTAAAGAACCTGCAAAAGCTTTGCGGGTTCCACACATAAATGCGTGAGATCTTCTGCATCTGTGGTTGCACAATGTTCACTATCGTGAGTGGCCAGAACACATTCATTCAACAGATGCACACGAGAATCCACGGGCAACTGATCCAGGCATGCACACAACAGATCCAGTCGCGCTCAATTGCGTGGAACATCATCCACAAGTACTCAAGTGTATGTGTACAAATATATGTCGAGCAGTTGTTTTGGTTTTCTTCTTCGAGAATGACTGTTCTGCAGTCTTGACACGCACACGCACACACACACACACACACACACACACGCACGCACGCAATGCTGGGGGCATTCAGCTGACATTACTCCACTCTACTAAGAAAATAATGTGTCAAATAATCCTAAATAAATAATGTAATTAATACATTAAAGCTATACTATGTAACTTTTTTTTGTTAAAAAATAACAAAATGCTATTAATGAGAGAGTGCAACAAAAATCCATCTTCCAAACAATGTCTTTAAAATATAAATAATTATTAAGTGTATTTGGGTAGAGCTGTCGGGACGGATTTCGCAGGAAATTGCATACATACGTAATTCACCTGTGCGTGCTGACGTCATGTCCTTACACAGAGAAAATAAGCTCTGGCTACTGTAGCGCATGTGTGGGAGTAGCGTGAACCTCAAAGTTTGTTGTCACAATGAACAAGAAAAATTGACCATGGATCATTAAAAATGGCAAACCTCCAGGGAATCACCAGTTGTAAAAACAAAGACACCCCGAACAGAGCAGAGTCTACAAGCAAAAAAGTGAAAGCAGTCCGTAAAAAAGCCTGAATCAACATCGGCTTGGCTTTTCAGAGGTGTACCCTTTACTCTTGTATATGTGCAGCTCGCCAGAAAGCAGTGTCCCCTTAGCAACATAATCCCCACAACGCTTCTGTAAACAACAAACATGGCATCCGAGAAAGACTTTTGCTAGCTGAGGTAAGGGACATTCCATCATTTAAACTGGTGTGTATGAATGAGTATAGATAACTGAGCACGTGGATATGCTTGTTTTTCTCAACAAAAACATAACATGAGATACAATATAAACATAACTTTTATGTCGAGTTTTTATATTCGTCCTGTACTTTAATTGCGTCAGTCTACTTTATTAGCATTTTCTTTTTCTTGACTTTGCATAAGCTCAAATGCTTTCACTCTATACTTTTTTTGTTTTCATGCATTGTTTGTTTTAAATGTTTTTAACAACAAAGCACAGGACATAATAGAAGCTTGTTTTGGGTGTAATTAGAAGCTTGTTTATTTATTTGTTTTAATGGTGACTCAACCTTGATGACTAAAATAAAAAATATTTTAAAACGTCTCTCTTTTTTTATGAATTACCTCCATTTATATAATAGAATATTTGAGTATTCATTTTATTAGATTATATATTCAAATACCAAATTATTGATGAATTCCCATCCCTTGTCAAAACAACAGCATAAGATATGGCACTTATCTGCTCAGATTACATGTTTTCAGATATCTGTCTTCTCCTTTCTGCATGTGTCTTTCTCCACAAGACACATGTGGTTTTATTTTATTTTTTAACTGCTAGAGGGCCAAAAGTTACATAGTGTAGCTTTAACTTTAGCTTTAACACTGTTGCAGGGATTATTGGATGAATATTTTGAAGAATACATAATTTATTTTAAAATAAAGAGTCCCCCCCAGTGAATCTTGGCCATTTCCACCACTGCTCATATCCCTCTGTGGTTTATTTCTTCTCACATCATTTATTTAAAAATTTTTAACATTAAATCAAAATTGTGTGTCCATTTATTTATTTGTTTTCCGTTAAGCTGTGTAATTAGTGTCCAAGTCCTGATCACCCTGTCTGGATTTATTTTATTTAATATCCATTGATTGTCATGCATACTATGATATATTTGGTGATGATAAGCTGAAGATAATGGCACCATTAACTGCAAAACCTAAAAAGTCAAATCCAAAGAGACCTACCTGCATTGTCACCAGCCTGTCATCCACCATCACCTCCTTAGTAAGAAAGTCTGCACCGATTGTGGCTTTATACTGATTGCTGAACTTCTTATTGACATATTGGTTCATCAGAGAGGTCTTTCCAACGCTGTGGCATGCAATTACAGAAACAATACATACACAGAATTTACGTCTCAAACTTCTGCCTGATTAAACAGCAGTTTTAGACCTCAAAAAATGAAGGTGCACAAAAATGCAACCTAGGTAGACAGCTCACAAGGATTTGAGACACAACCAAAGTGAACAACACGTAATAAATCATTACTTTACAAGTCTCACTTACCCTGAATCCCCGAGAATGATAACCTTCAGGAGCACCTTTTTACGAGAAGCCATCCTGGTGGACTAAACTGAACCAAAACAATAAAACCAAACCAGATCATCAACTTTTAAACTTAACATTTCATAAAATCTTTCAAAATGCATCCTCTATGCAAATGACAAGGCTGTGATTGCCAAATACACACAATCATAAAAAGGAAGGTTGCATTGTAGCAATCATGTGCTGAAAAGCCATATTTTATGTAATAGAACACATTTCGAAAACAAAAACGTAGATTGACCCATATTAAGTGACGATGCCTCAAGTACGAGTAAACGTCAACATTAGCTTTCTATCCTTACTAACCCGCCCCAAAACGCCATGTCACTTTTAAAATTGCGCTTACCAAACGGGCATATTCTTAAATTCTTAATATCTTGAATAATATATTATACTGAAATTATCTAAAAAGCACATGTTTTAAAACATTCCAAGTTTAGCTTCTCAGTTTTGTGCTACAGCAAAGCAGCGCTAACACAAGCATATTTACACATTTAATCGCGATAAGTGAACAATCCTTTCACACTTACAAATGATCCATGATCAATATTGTTAGTTTAGAGAGCTTTGTCACTGAGAAATACGCTTCATAATTTTCCACATTTCAATTCTGATGAGTTAGCATAAACGGTTAGCATGCTAGCACGATAAAACTCACTTTCTAAGGAGGAATCCCACCTTCGGCTCAACAATCTTCTGCTGTCATGTAACAAAAACACCAGGATCACCGCCTCTAAACGGCTCCGGACACTGTCTTTGGGTTTTATGATTTTGATGGTTGCTGCGGACAGTTCAGCACATCCGTTTGTGTAATAAGCAGCACACACTGCCTCTCCTGGCTCAACCCAACAGTCAACATGTTGGTGTCTGATTATGTGTGTGTGCATGTAATCAACATCTCGTCTGTCGATATTCAAAGTTATAGAGGCAGAAGTATTCACTAAAAACTAAATTACATACTGTGTAGTCATGTTTACATTTGTCTTATATTGTATAAGTTAATTATCTAGTTGAGTTGTCTGTCTGTCAGTCTATCTATCTATCTTTACATCTGTCTATCTGTATATCACCTACATATATCATGAAGTATGCTTGAAAATTTGTTATATGCTGTTTAAATCTACCCACCCATTTAATATACTAGATGTTACTACTGCGATTGAATTAATGATGTTTTGTTTAATCATGTTTAATTTTGCCTATATATGTAATAATGCATACATTTTATATAATATAATATTAAGTTTTTCAGCAATTTGTGCTACATGAGTTCCTCTATGGGAACGGACCAGACGGGCTAGTCTTCGCTCCCCACGCGCATCAATGAGCCTTCGGCACCCATGACCCTGTCACTGGTTCACCGGTTGTCCTTCCTTGGACCATTTTTTGTAGGTACTATCCACTACACAAAGGGAACACCCAACAAGACCTGTCATGTAGCCATCACAATTCGGCCCTTGACAGGTTCCATCTTAACGATAATACAGTTTATTCACTTTTCCATGCTGTGGCTGAAAGGTTGGTTAATCAGTATTTAACACTGATTAACCAACTAATCGAACATCTATCATATTGGAAGTTAACTTGCTATCTCCCTGTGTGTAACATAGTACCTAAAAAGGTTGCATTGTTTTGATAAAACAATCAGTGTGAGTGATTGTATCCCTCAACTTGTTCAAAGGTTGTGGATTTCTGGAGTACAAGCAGAACAGAAGGTAGGCCTACACTTTGGAATAGAAGATCTTCAGAAAAGGAAACACTTCCTTATGTGGATTTGATCAATGTTTATAAGACATTGTATTCACTTTACACAGACCTCCATGCTTTTATGTACATTTGATTATATAAGGCAGTAACATTTATTCACACAAATAAGCATCAATGACACGGCATTGCAATTAGCAGAGCTCAATGTACAAGTACTATTTCACATGTTGCCAATAACTGTAGATACAGATCAATCAAAGTTCTCCAGTTTTAGAAGTCATCGTCATCACAAATGTCCAGATACACGTCAAAAGCTTCACGGTTGCAGTTTCCATCTGGGGTGAAGACGTACTTGTGGAATGTCCCATCAACACATATGGCTTAAAAATTTAGACATTAAATACAATTAGAGAAAATGTATTATTTTTAATGGCTTCTGAATGTTTTGCTGACAGTTACAGATAAGTACAGGTTCATGCAAGGTTCTCTTGAAGGTATAAAACTAACATACCAATAACAGAGTTGACGTTTTTGGAGGTGTTCTTCCCAAAAGCACAGATACAAGCGCATTCGACTGGAACAGTGAAGTTAGCTAGAGACCACTGACTGTCCACGTACTGTCCAATAACCGGCCCCACCTTACCTACACGTGCCAAACTGATGAAGAAAGATGCCACAAATTATTCCCAGAAAAGTCTGAAAAAGCTACAATTACTAGAATATCATTAATATTACATAAATATTTTTGTGAAAATCTTACGCAGAGCGGCGATTAAGTTTGGTATCTTTCAGAGCAAATATGTGCACAGTTCCCTTGTCACTTGATGCACACAGAAAAGACGAGTCATGGCTGAAATTAATGCTGGAAAACAGAGTTTAAATGATACATTACACAAAATCTATAACAAATAATCTGACATTTAAAAGTAATTAAAAGGAGGTAGACGGTTAGACTGTCTTATTTAGTGAATATATTTATTCATATGAAACAGTGAGTGATAGAGGCTGGTCATTACCAGTATAATGTGGCAGGGTCAGTTCCTCTTCGTAGTTCCACTAGTTTATCTCGCGTTGTAGTGTCAAACAGACGGATCAAGGTGCCTTTCCGGGAGGCAGAGGCCACCACACTGCCAGGCTGATTGAGAGCCAGACAGGCGATTTCACTCTGATGAGCGTTGATGGTAAACGGGGCAGAAGACGTGCCAGGTTTTGTGTTGGAAAGGTCCTACCACAGAATCACAAACACTGTGCTAATTCTGTAGAACCTAAAACTTGTGTGAACTTGAAAATAACAGGGCAAATACACCGATCAGCCACAACATTAAAACCACATGCTTAATATTTTGTAGGTCCCCCTCGTGCCGCCAAAACAGCACCAACCTCACCACAATTGTACAGAGTGTTTATCTGAGTTACCGTAGACTTTGTCAGTTCAAACCAGTCTGGCCATTCTCTGTTGACCTCTCTCATCAACAAGAGATTTCTGTCCACAGAACTGGCGCTCACAGGATATTTTTTGTTTTTGGTACCATTCAGAGTAAATTCTAGAGAATGTTGTGTGGGAAAATCCCAGGAGATCAGCAGTTACAGAAATACTCAAAGTAACCCATCTGGCATCAACAATCATCCATGCAATTATCGAATCAGCCAAACGAGTGGCAGCAATGCAGTGCATAAAATCATGCAGATACGGGTCAGGAGCTTCACTTCATTTTCACATCAACCATTAGAATGGGGAAATATTTGATCACTGTGGCATGATTGTTGGTGCCATATGGGCTGTTTTTTTACCCCAAAAAATGTAGTTATTGTTTGTCTAGAATTTACTCCGAATGGTGCCAAAAACAAAAACATCCTGTGAGTGACAGTTCTGTGGACAGAAATGCCTTGTTGATGAGAGAGGTCAACTGGGAGTGGCCACACTGATTCGAACTGACAAAGTTTATGGTAATTCAGATAACCACTCTGTACAATTGTGGTGAGAAGAATATAATCTCAGAATGCTATTCTGAGACGTGTGTTGGCACTGTTTTGGCGGCACTAGGGGGACCTACACAATATTAGGCAGGTGGTTTCAATGTTGTGGCTGATTGGTGTATGTTCCTACATCCCAGTAAATCTTACCATTAACTGTAAACTGCCACATTTATGTCCTGGGAAAACCAACAACTGCTTTTCCAAACTAGGGCACAAGTCACACAAACCTATAAAAACAAGAATGAAGCGCTTGTTAGACAGAAAATATCGTCTTTCTGATATATCGGTGCATATTTTAAGCAATTCTGACAATACCTTTTGGATTATCTCGTGTGTCAAACTCAAACAGCTTGACAGGGTTGTCGGGGAAACTATAAACGTAGATCCTGTTTTTCAAGACAATGATGATTCTTCACATACAAGGACAGAAGAAAAATTAGACATTAATAATACAAAAATATATTTAAATGAAATCTGGAGCATTATTGTCTTACTTGTCATGTCTCATGCGCACAGCAAGCACTGGTTTAGTGAATGTGAACTCAAGGACAAGTTTGTCTTTGGGGTCTCTGACTTCCTGAGCATCATCCCAAATTAATACTGCCGAAGATAACATGGAATATTGGATAACATAGATAAATGTAAAAATGTTAAAGGAATAGTTCACCTAAAAATTTAAATTTTCTCCTTATTTATTTACCCTCATGCTATTCCATCTGTGTGACTTTCTTTCTTCTGCAGAACACAAATAAAGTTTTTTAGAAGAATATCTCAGCTCTGTAGATCCATACAATGCATGTAAATTGTGACCAAAATTTTGAATTGATTCGATCAATTCAGAAGATATGGATTAAACCACATACATTAATTGTATGCTGTCTTTATGTGCTTTTTGGAGCTTTAAAGAGATTTTTTATAAACGTCTTTATTTGTGTTCTGCAGAAGAAAGAAAATCAAACACATCTGGGATGGCATGAGGGTGAAGAAATGATGACACTATTTTCATTTATGGGTTAACTAAACCTTTAAATTACAGTCTTAATACAACTTGTATTCCAGTTTCAAAGTTAATTGAAGCCCTATACTGAACCAACAAAGTGAAAATAATTATATCTAAGAGAAAAGCAGTAAAAGTGTATATAAGTGCAATATAGTCAGTGTTTTAGCATGCCTGAGATTTCTGAGAATTTGGGATTGACACCACCTCCCACCACAGCCAAGAGATTTGATCGATGAAGCATTGAACACAGAGCAATGCTGCCCACCTGCTCGTGGTCTATAAACAACGAAAATACAGAAAATGAACAGATAATTGTCCAATACATCTTTTAAAAAGGAAAAAGAGATTTGTCTTACCTAAATGCCCCTTTTCCATTAAAGGTTCTACATTATAAATCCGAACACCTGTCTCCATGGCACAGCAGAAACAACCTTAATTACAGGAGAACAAAGTGGAAGTGATAACTAAATAGTAAAATAAAGATCATTAGTATATTATCAGTAGGTTAGTAATTAGTAACTTGATTAATTAGCCAGTATTTGTCCATTTCGAGATTATTGGCTGATAATTTATTAACAATAGTGGTACTCAGAAGGTAAAAAATTTTGGTCAAATTATTCAAGAAAAATATTACAGATCAAATCTAGCTTTTTATTACTGGGGGTCCCTGGGCTGTCTGAAAGTCTGGACCAGGGTCTCAGGGTCTGATCTAGCTCCATCAATTATTACATACGTTAGGAGGCTATTTTTTATCAACTGGCAAAAAAACAAAACAGGGCTTCAAACTCACTCTGGTCCTGGTTGAATTGTAGACTATTGACTCCTCTCTGCTGGGCCATTATTCCTGTGAGGATTTCACTGCTGTTTTTAAGAACTCTTCAGGGGTTATATGTTCTAGGTCTGATCATCCTGGATGCCAAAAAGACAAAATTTTAACACATTGAAGCTGCCACGATAATATGACAAAGCGCTCATAATACCATCAAATATGTAAACAACTTCTGTTCACGGCATATTTCAGTTCCTTTTGTTGTCATTACATCTCACTTACAATAGATATAAATAAGCCCGAATGAGTTGCCCTGCTTGGGTAGGAGATATGAAAAGGAGTTTATAGTGATAAATATCAACTTGATAGTTGTTCAATTGGCAATAACTGCACAGCTGCCAAGCGCTGTTGTTGTTATTGTCGCTGTTCTCTTCGTCTATTGTGACAGGGCACTATAGGAAGAGCATTACTGCCACCTGCTGGAGCGGAGAATAAACGCGCGTAGCGACTGAAGAGAACATTTTGGGCGGGGCTTAAAGTCTCAGACACTGTCCCTGATTTGCCAGGAACAATAAATTGTAATATTAATGAGCAATTTTTACAGCCTGTGATGACGCGTTTCCGTCATATTTAGCAGGGTAAATTGAGCAAACTTTTTTATTTTTTCATTGTTTAGTGTAAATGTGTAACATTGTACTTTTATTATATTACCCTGGAATTAATAAAAAAAAAAAGAAAAAAGAGTTAATCCAACGCCCCCTTTTTTATTTGGGAAGTTGTGAAAACACAATGGTGGCATTTTATTTTGATGCTGGAGCAAATGTGTAAGCCAAATTATATTTGTCATGCTCTCCCCTTAATTTTTCTTGTAAGACCTTTGATATTAGAGCAAAAATCATATTCTTGATATGATTGTTTTTATGTTTTCCTGTAGAAAATCCTTAAAACAAGATCAATTGGATTTATCTTGTTTTAGAAACAACACTGCATAAAATATTTAGGTTTTTCAGAGAATGTATTTTTAACATGTGTATGTTGTATTACTGTACAGTAATCTGTAGTGGAATACAATTCAAATAACCCTCCCAACCCTGTCTATATATATATATACTTTATTTTCTATTCAATTTTTACTTATTTATTTATTTTTATTCAATTATTATTATTATTATTTTAAATTATTATCTGTATTGTTGCTGTTTTGTATTGTTTGTGCACCGGAAGCTCCTGACACCAAGACAAATTCCTTGTGTGTGTAAGCATACTTGGGCATAAAGCTCTTTCTGATTCTGATACAGACAGCTGCGCCTAAACAGCGTTGCCATGTGATTTTGTTACTTTTCTCAGCGCTGATTAGGTTTAGCTAATCATAGTCGTTTGTGATTACTGTCTGAGTCGTATTGTAAAACCCCTTTTTTAAAGATTGCTAGGGTGGATTTTCACTTCTTTGACAGGTACAAATCTATGGAATTAGTATATTAAAACCAATTTAGTTTTTTTGTAAAAATGTATGTGTCTTATTTGAGACAAAACTTACAAGACAAAACTAGATTACAATGTGACCTATTGTCATAATTCACTTTGTATCCAACAGGTGGCAGCATATAACTAAATAATAGTGTTCTCATAAGCCAAAGGTGCACTTTTGAAAGATATGTGTAACATCATGGAATCGTCATAAGATGAAGATTCCAGTCATATCAGTAAGGATAAGGATATAAAGGCAGTTTTATTACTAAATGGGGAGGTCTTATGGGGGCTACCATGATAGAAAACATAACCAGCCAAATCAGGGCCGCCAACGTAAAGGTGGTACAACTGGTGTGGTCATTACCGAGGGGGACCATATATATATATATATATATATGTACTTGCTTGATCTGATTATTGGGGGGAACCCCCGTCCCCCATGAAATCTATGCCATAGGAACAAACAGTGCATCTCAGCTTGCCGTGCATGGAGCTGCATTGCCACAGACCTTTCAGAGTGCCCCTGCTGACCCCTGTCCACCACCGGAAGCACATACAATGGGCACCTGAGCGTCAGCACTGAACAATGGAGCAATGGAAGAGGGTGGGTTGGTCTGATGAATCACATTTTCTTTTAGATCATGTGGACGGCCAGCTGCATGTGCATCATTTACCTGCGGAAGAGATGGCAGCAGGATGCACTATGGGAAGAAGTCAGGCCGGCAGAGGCAGTGTGATGCAATGGTCTGCTGGGAAACCTTGGACCCTGGCATTCATGTGGATGTTACTTTGACAAGTACCACCTACCTAAAGATTGCTTCAGACCACGTACTCCCCTTCATGGCAACTGCATTCCCTGATGGCAGTGGCCTCTTTCAGCAGGATAATGCCCTTTGCCACACTGCAAAAATTGTTCAGGAATGGTTTGAGGAACATGACACAGAGTTCAAGGTGTTGACTCTGCCTCCAAATTTCCCAGTACTCAATCCGATTGAGCATCTATGGGATGTGCTGGACCAACAAATCTGATTCATGGCGAAACCACCTCGCAAATTACAGAACTTAAACGGCTAACGTCTTGGTGCCAGATACCACAGAACAACTTCAGAGGTCTTGTGGAGTCCATGCCTCGACGGGTCAGAGCGGTTTTGGTGGCACGAGGGGGACCTACATGATACTAGGCAGGTGGTTTTAATGTTGTGGCTGATTGGTGTGTATATATATATATATATATATATACACATATATATACACACACACACACACACACACACACACACACACACACACACACACACACACACACACACTATATTATCCTGTTATACTGTATATGTTACTTTTTCTATGCACAACCATGTACCCTAAAATTTGTATTTTTCCACATTCTCATACTGATAAAGGCTTACACAGAAAGCCCACGAGGATGTATGAACCTTAAAGTAGGAATAGGCATTCTAAGCATGTGGATGAAAGTGCCTTAAAATATAACAGTCTTATTTGAAGTTAAACAGAGGTTGACATCAAAACAAGGGCACTTTAGATCCCTTTACACTACTTATGTAATGTTACTGCATGATGTCTGGCATACATTTGTATTTATAATTTTGGTTCTAGGAAAACTATTTTAAAGCACACTGTTTAGCCAGTTAACACTGGTAACTGTGGTGTAATGAAATTATCTTTTTTTTTTTTTTTTTGGGATATTATTAGTGTATTTAAAGAAACTTTTTCATTGAGTCTGAGCTGATAAATTAAGCCATTGTTCTTTTCTGCTGAATCATAAATAGTTGCATAGAGCTTGAGGCCCCAGATCATTTACTTGGTGGGTCTCATCTTATGAGTTCTAAGTGTTATAAAATTGCTCTTCAAGAACAAACATACATTTTTCTTTCTCTTTTCACAAGTGTAATATCACCTACAATGAACAAGGAGAAACTATAGAAAAAAATATATATTTTCGTTGAGCGAATATGTTTTAGAAAGTAACTTACTATACTAAGTACCTTACTAATTAAGTAAAGTTCTCAGCCTGATCTCATGAAAATTACATTAATGTGGCAACATTTATGCAATACGAAATTACATGCTTCAATAAACATTTTGCTGCAGTTTCCCAGTGAAATGTCCAGCTGGGGGCGCCAAAAGCAAGAGAAATGGTGTCGTATTCAGATGAGGTTTTAAAGGCGAATGTTAGATAGAGGTTTTAATGAGTAAAATGTACCTCGCTAACCTAAAACATGAACCTAAACCTAACCAACAGTGTCCTAAAAGCAAATGGGAGGTTAACAAAAGTGGAGTGGTGGTGGCGTAGTGGGCTAAAGCACATAGCTGTTAATCAGAAGGTCACTGGTTCAATCCCCACAGCCACAACCATTGTGTCCTTGAGCAAGGCACTTAACTCCAGGTTGCTCTGGAGGGATTGTCCCTGTAATAAGTGCACTGTAAGTCGCTTTGGATAAAAGCGTCTGCCAAATGCATAAATGTAAACAAAACAGACATCCTAAACCAACACCTAAAACTTATATTGTGCTAAATGCAAATGCGTAATCAAAAGCAAATTTTCTGAAAAATAAGTGTTTGTAAAGTCATAATCAGCTGTTGAACTCACGATTTGTGTAAAAGTGAATAAAATGCTCAGTTTTTGTTGTGGTCTAGTGTTAATTTCACCAGAAAACTGTGGCAAAATATAGAATTCGGCACATAAAACACAATTTGCAAAAGCGTAGTTATAGTAACGCTCATTGTTTGAGACAAGGTTGAAAGTACCTTTCATTATGTATTACAGTACAGTATTATGATTACAATTTTAGAGAAGTAATTAGTCATTTGTAGTGACTTACCCATCACAGAATGACTTATTATTTTAAAATGACTTTTTTTTTTAAAGTTAAAGCTAATGTTGTGATAAACAATGAACTGCAGATGGCACTGTGAAGATACTGAGCTGTTTTTTTTTTTTAAATTAATGTTGAACATTCACAAAATTCTGCTAATGTTAATTAATATTCTGTAAAAGGCCTAGAGTAACCACTCAAATTAAGAGAGTTCACCTCAGACATTGGAGTGCCACAATTACCAAATGCAATTAAGAAGGATCTGCCCTTTTCAGTCTCTCAAAATAAAGAAAATATATGTTGCTGTGCTGCAACAAATGATCAAATTTCTTTCCATTAAGCTGTCCTGTCTGCTTTGATTGTCATTTGTGCTGTCTAGTCTGATTTCTGGATGAATTCCAGAGTGCAATAAACAAACAGAGATGTTGCCAGAAGCAGCTATTGCTCTCATAATGTTAATGTGTTTTCTCTATAGATACTTGAGTGACCAAAGGAAAATGTATCTAGCATTTAAACCAAGCCTAATTCAGAACTTTTCACGCATTTGGTTTTGACTGAAATGTCAAAACCAACGAAATGTCCAGTATTGAAGGCATTGTGTTCCTATTAAAGGAATAGTTCACCCAAATATGACCATTTTCTCATCATTATTCATCCTCATGCCATAACAAATGTGTATGATTTTATTTTGCTGAACACAAATTAAGATTTGTAAAAGAATATCTCAGCTCTGTGGGTCCATACATTGCAAAAGAATGGTGACCAGAATTTTGAAGCTCCAAAAATCACATAGGGAGCATAAAAGTAATCTGTAAAATTCCAGTGGTTTAATCCAAGCAGTCTGAAGTGATATGAAAGGTGTAGGTGAGAAACAGATCAATATTCAAGTACTTTTTTTTAACAAAAAATGTGAAATTTCACTTCTAAATTCTTTGGTTTTTGGTGATTTGCATTGTTTGTGCATATCGCCATCTACTGGGCAGGGAGGATCATTTATTAGAAAAACATTACTACAATATTGATTTGTTTCTCACCCACACCAATCATATTTTCAGCTTCTGAAAAGATGGATTAAACTACTGGAGTCATATGGATTACCATTAAACTGCCTTTATGTGGTTTTTGGAGCTTCAAAGTTCTGGTCACCATTCACTTACATTGACTGGACCAACAGAGCAAAGATATTCTTCTAAAAATCTTCATTTGTGTTCTGCTGAAAAAAGTCGTACACATCTGGAATGGCATTAGGGTGAGTATATCATAAGATAATTTTTCATTTAAATTTTAAATTAACGTTTCCTTTAAAGTGGTAAATTGCCAATTTCGCCACAAATGCTTGTGCATTGGAAGAGAAGGAGTTTGTGAAGGTTATCTTTGAACACTGTCTTTCAGTTGAATAAAACAGCAAGGTTTATGAGGCCGAAGCTGCTACAGCAGTTTTGAATTGTACAGTGAGTGCATTAAATTCAAGGTTATACATTTATCTAGCAAAAGCTAACAGTACCTGATGAGGGAATTTGTGGTGTCAAGATGCAACTTGGTCCAAATACTAGTGTACTGTGTACTTGCATTTTCTAAAGTATTTACATAATTATGCTATTCACTAGAAGTATGCAAATTTAAATGCAGCCACTGTCTTATTTTCACAGTACATCTTTAACTTTCAGCTCATTGTTTTCTGTGACCCACAAATGAGGTCAACAAGACTATTGTCATGTAATCATAGTGGATGGCACCTGCTTTGCATTCTGAGTTCATACGGCAGAATTGTTTTCACAATTTTGTTAAAACAAAAAGGTTTATAACACAACCGTGTGCACAGTGCTCCACGAATGCATCATCAAATGTGAGTGGTGGTGGCGTAGTGGACTAAAGCACATAACTGGTAATCAGAAGGTCGCTGGTTTGATCCCCACAGCCACCACCATTGTGTGCTTGAGCAAGACACTTAATCCAGGTTGCTCCGGGGGGATTGTCCCTGTAATAAGTGCACTATAAATCGCTTTAGATAAAAGCGTCTACCAAATGCATAAATGTAAATGTTAATTTGCTTGCACAAATTTAAAGGGATAGTTCACCCAAAAATGAAAATTCTCTCATTTGCTCACCCTCATGCCATTCCAGATGTGTATGACATTCGTTCTTCTGCTGAAAACAAATAATTTGTTTTTAGAAGAATATCACCACTCTGTAGGTCCTTACAGTGCAAGTGAATGGTGGCCAGAACTATCCCTTTAAGTTTAAAGAGACAGGGACATCACCTAGGAAGAAGCTATTTTAATGATTGTGGAAAGAACATTGTGGTCAGTTGCCTTCTGTAGTATTATCAAAAAGTGTTCTCTAATAATCAGTGGGAATGACCATAAATGGAAATGATGACAGCCTTTTTTTTGTTGTTAGTACTCACGTCCTTCTAGATAAAGACTGTAATTGTACTACTCTGAGAGCAAGGAGACAAAGAGAGTGAATTATTTGAACAGTTAATTATTTCTTACAGCTACTTACATTCTACATTTTAGCACATTTGGGTCATTGACGCACCACTTCAATTAAAATTTTCATTTTTCTGTGATTTATAAGTGCAGGACATTCTCCTTCCAGAGAGCATTTTCTTGGACAAACGTTTTGGTGGAGAGAAAGATAATACATTTGAAATGTGCATATCTGCTAAAAATTATTTTTGTTACCTTTTACGAGTACACTAGCAGACGGATATATTCTCAGATCAACTGACGTTAACTAAAAGCCACAAACTACAATTTCTATTTAATACTCACAAATTTAGCTGTTATTCTCCACCTGGGCTTCACTAGCAATTAAGTTCAACATCTCTTAAATCAACTGTTTCCTTTTCAAATGACAGTAATTACAGCAGGCAGGAGGCAAAATGCAATGCTAATCAGTTTGGTGGGCATCATTCCAACCCTGAGGGGTGCCACGACTCGCTCGCTGCTCGCTGTGTTGAAATGAAAATAATTTTGTATAATACCGTTTGCACGGTTGCCTGAGAAAAACATATTTGCTTATTAATTTGATTCCAGGGGACTTCAGATCACCAAACAGTAACACCCAGAAATTATTAATTTACTTTAAAGTGTTAAGCACAATTCAGCATAAATATTGATGAGGTTCCTATTTCCTCTAGCAGGTTATATTTACAATAAACTGATAATTAGTAACAAAGCCTGAAGCCATTTTCAGAAACCATGTATGATGACAAATGGCTTTGTCATCTAGCCTGAATACAGTTTATATGGCAGTGCATTCCAGTTAGCGTCTTGGGTAGAGCTGAGCAAATCTTCATGATTAAATGTAAATGATTCGGTTAGAAAGAACAGTGAGTAGGCTCCACATGCATAGTAATTTCTTTTTCCACAGTTTTCTTTTGTTTCAAACAGTTTTAGTATTTTGATGAAAATGCCCTTTAAAACTAGTCAGTATTTCATAATGTCATTTTCATTCATTTTAGTCAGTTTTACTCTTAAAGTTACATAGAATTTTATTAAATAATATCTATTAGTTGATGCTGGTGTGCAAATGGACAAAAATGTGTGTCAAGCTGTAGCACACCAAACTTAATGTACATGCTGTCCTTGTTCTTGAAATAATAATAACCTTTTAGAAGTTAGCCTACTGTATTCTGAATTCTTCATGCTTATTCTGATTAAGCTCATTCTGATTCTGAAACAGCATACTCACAACGCAAGCCACCAAAACAGCGCCAACCACATTTCAGAATAGCACTCTGAGATGATATTCTCACCACAATTGTACAGAGCGGTTATCTGAGTTACCGTAGACCAGTCTGGTCATTCTCTGTTGACCTCTCTCATCAACAAAACATTTCCATCCACAGAACTGTCGCTCACAGGATATTTTTTGTTTTTGGCACCATCCTGATCTCTCTGATCTGACTTGTGTTATATCTAAGTCTGTGTTATGTAATGTTTAAGGCACAATGTGTAGTTAAAGATGTTTTATAAATGTTGTTGTAATCAGTGGAATTTTATAAATAAATTAGATATTTTTGGATTAATTTATGTTTGTAGAACAAACGGTGGGGGACAAGTTAATCACCAAAGTTTAATACTTAGCCTTAGGGGTTTGTTCAAGTTAAACTTTATTTTAGAAACTGAGATTTCACTGACAAAGTTGGTGGAAGAGTGAGTAGAAGAATTGCATTATGTAGCCTTTATTCATGCAGGTAAATTAAAATGCAAGTCCTAGGAGTTCATTTAGGCCTGTCAGATGAGATAAATGATTTCGAGCTGAAGAGGAAAACAAAAACACTGCTTTCAAAGTTTTACCATATGAGTTGAGAAGCACTTTGTCAAAACAAAAACAACATTTTTAACATAGTTAATACTTCAGTTATACCCAACTGTGCCTCGCTAAGTGTTTACAAGCGTACAGTGCAGCACTTACAATAAAAGTCAATGGGGCACAGCATATGAAATATTTGAGCCTATTTATAAGATTTAAACATTTTAATTTCATAACAAAATTCCATCAAATTTATTTAACTAAATTAAATTCATAAAACGTAATATTTAAGACTTGTTTTAATTTATTTTATTAAAGATTACTCATGTATTTTATTATGGTATTTTGTAATAAAAAAAATTAAATGCCTGAATCTTAAAATATTATAGAGTGCAAGACATTTTAGTATGGCCATTATCTTAATATCCTTAAACCCTGATATAGGATGTTTGTTTTTATTTATTACAATTTTTTTTACTGGAAAACAAGACAAAATACTAATAAAATGTTAATTACTATTATTAACACTAACACCAGCAGCTACAGATCAAATAAATCAAAGCAACAAAGACAACCAATCAGCAGAGACTGAAAACTCCCTCTCTCCGTCAGCATTAACACCTCCTTCCACTGACTGCTCATTTCTCAGCCTAATCCTGTTCATCACTTCCAAGACAAGATGGAGTCCCTGGGAATCACAAATCGATACAAGTTTTCTCAGGGGTCCGAAGATTAATGTGGGAATCAGAGACTAGGAGAGGATAGTTAAGCAGAACACACTGCCCTCAGAAAATCACTCACATCTTGATTAGCTGTTAATGTGACATTATGACATGGACCATTATTAGAGAGAGATATAGAGAGAAAGAGAGAGAGAGAGAGACGCTTGCGGACAATGTCGTAACAAATCAAACGTAGACAACGATCTAAACAAAGAGTGAAATAAACAAACCATTTCAATTTCAACCAGTATTGCCCATATTTTGTCAAATTATTAAAAACATGTTAAATGTTACTTAATTGTGTATATTTAGGCCACAAAACATGCTAACTATGAAATTAGCCTGAACAAGACTAAGGAATCTGACATTTTATTCCAAAATTATTCCAAAAATAATTAAACAAAATGTACAATATGAAATGTGGTGGAATTCTCCTGCATAAGATATACACCAATCAGCCACAACATCAAAACCACCTGCCTAATATTGTGTAGGTCCCCCTCGTGCCGCCAAAACAGCACCAACCCACATTTCAGAATAGCATTCTGATATTATATTCTTCTCACCAGAATTGTACAGAGCGGTTATCTGAGTTACCATAGACTTTGTCAGTTCGACCCAGTCTGGCCATTCTCTGTTGAACTCTCTCATCAACAACACATTTCTGTCCACAGAACTGCCGCTCACTGGATGTTTTTTGTTTTTGGCACCATTCAAAGTAAATTCTAGAGACTGTTGTGTGTGAAAATCCCAGAAGATCAGCAGTTACAGAAATACTCAAACCAGCCCATCTGGCACCAACAATAATGCCATGGTCCAAATCACTGAGACACATTTTTTTTCCCCATTCAGATGGTTGATATGAACATTAACTGAAGCTCCTGACCCGTATCTGCATGATTTTATGCACTGCACTGTTGCCACATGATTGACTGATTAGATAAGCACATGGATGATTGCTGGTGCCAGACGGCTGGTTTGAGTATTTCTGTAACTGCTGATTCTCCTGGGATTTTCACACACAACAGATTCTAGAATTTACTCAGAATGGTGCCAGAAACAAAAAACATCCAGTGAGCTGCAGTTCTGTGGATGGAAATGTCTTGTTAATGAGAGAGGTCAACAGAGAATGACAATCGGACTGACAAAGTCTACGGTAACTCAGATAACCGCTCTGAGATGACATTCATCTCACCACAATTGTACAGAGTGCTATTCTGAGATGCGGTTGGTGCTGTTTTGGCGGCATGAGGGGGACCTACACAATATTAGGCAGGTGGTTTTAATGTTGTGGCTGATAAGTGTATGTATATCCGATGTTGGACATTGTAATTAGTAGAGGTAGACCATTATTGGTTTTGCCATTTAATCAGAGCCAATAGTAGTTTTTGGGCACTATATATATATATATATATTGGGGATCTTGGTTGAACAATAAACTATCTCTGGGATTTTATTTACTTTGACAGGCACATTAATGGAGGCTACAGGAGTCTATAGAAATAAAGAGTAAGAAAATGTTTTAACATTCATTTTAACATTTACATTTTAAAAACAATCAGTTGATTAATCGGTTTTCAGTGTTTTCCACCACCTTAGTTATCAGTATTGATGTCTAGTTAGTAGATCTACAGGGCCAAAACTTCCCATAGTTGAAAAACAAAACAAAAAAACACCCATCTATGCAAAATCTTAAACGTGGCACATAATTAATTCAGTTATATTATCTAACTGTTTTAATATTCTGTTCTTCGGTATAAGAATTTGAATAAATGCTGTCTCAGCCAAGTTGCATATTTATTCAAATCAGTTTTTGAATATGTTTTGTCAAGTGCCGTTTGGGTCAAGGGTGCAAACTCTCAGATGTATAAGTTTCAGGTTATTTTAATAACCTGGATAAGCTACGTCATTATACAAGCAGGACCAACTTTTAAGCACAACTAAGGTTATGTTAGCCATTGAATAAGCTCACCTTTTCAATACTTTCTTGTTGTAAAGTTACTGCCTACAGTTTTTGCCTAACATGCAGTTATAGCATCTCTCTGTGATTTTGATAACATGAGTCACGCTCCCAAGATGTTCGTTTAGTGCAGAGATTAATTAAATGAGAGAGATTTTCCCCCACGTTGTGCATCCTTAATATGACATAAAACTCTCAAGTGATTCCATCTGCTTAGAAGAAACATCACCACAAACGAGGTTTGAAAAAGGCATTTTATTTGTGTTTTGAATTCTAATCTTATGACAGGGATGGGAGGCCTGTTGACACGGGACATTTCAAAACACTTTGAGGTCATAAAATCGGTGGCTTCTATCCCGTAATGTCGTCCTTTCAGACACGATGTTGGCAGTTTTATGGAGAAAACACAAAAACATACAAAAAAATTAATGGACGAACGACCCCTTTAAATCTATTGATGTTCCTGCAGAATCAGTGCAGAAAATGTGAAAAGTAGTGACTAGTCGTAAGTGCTATGTACATTGACATCGGCATTATACTCCAATACCTAACACCTGAAACTGCTGATGTAGGAAGAGCCTTTATCGAGATAGGCTGCAAAGTGCTTTCCACTGGTGTTGTGTAATTGTCTGATAGCATGGAGGCATGCGTTGTTGTGCCTTTAAAATTGGCACCCAGTATATCCAGCATTTCCAATCAAGTGTGGTGCTCCAGCAGGAGAAGTTGTCTGAGGAAATGTGCTCTCAGTCTCAAAGTGGTTAGGAGAGGTCCTGTGATGGGTATTGTAGAAGCCAACTGTGATTCCAGAATGCATTATGGAATGTAGAAGAACCAGGATGCAAACACATGGTCATTCCTGACAAACATCTTATATAGGCTACAAGTACCACAATAATCAACACTGAAATCAGCCTCAGGAGGTTAAATGTTTTACTGCTGAAACTTGCAAATGATTCTCACCCAAGAAACAAATAAATGACTAAGCACGCTTAACCCCATCTGCTCATCCTCTTGTTTGTTGTAGATGGAATCAGTTTGTGAACTTCAATTTTCCAGCTAGTGAAGTATCTCTCTGTCACTCACTCACACTCTCTCTCTCTCTCTCTCTCTCTCTCTCTCTCTCTCTCTCTCTCTCTCTCTCATGTAAACAGGGATGGAAGACACTGAGGAGCCTAAAATCTTACTTTACTGAACTCTGAACCTTTCTGTGAAGATGCGGGGCATTTAGCTTTTTTTGTGTCGAATTTTAACATTTAATACAGATGATGGTGTTCTTAAAAATACCATAAAATATAAAACAACTAATGATGTAGTTTGGCAGCCTGTCATGACAGCATATCTTCTTGTGATCCAAATAAAAATTAAATATTCAAATGAAATGAAGCACATTTCATTTGTAAAGTATTTTATTCATTTGATTACCCAAAAAGGCATTACCATATGTTTAATAAATAAATAACTTTTTTGCTGTATTTCCAGAAAACATTAGTTCCAGTCTGATCTCATGAAAAAAACTTGACTGCAGTGACAGTTTTGCAAATGTCATTACATTACACGTTGTCACGATTCCCCGTTGTCTGCTCAGTGTTTCTCCCCTGTCACCTGTCCCGAACTACACTTCCCATAATCCCCTGCCCTCATCACTGCCAGTGTCATTGTTCTCACCTGAGTTTAATTTAATCATCATCCCTGTGTATTTAAGCCCTGTTGTTTGTTCATTCTTTGTCGGTCGTTGGATGTTATGGTTGTCTTTGACTGTGTTCCTGCCGTGCCCTCCGTGGTTGTTTCTAGTGTTTACATTTTTGTTATCCCCTCGTGGATGTTTTGTTTGTTCCCTGTGTTTTGATTTATTCTGTGTTTTCTTGTTTATTTAATAAAGAGCTGCATTTAGATCCTCACTCCTCGTCTGCCCTCGCCTGAATCCTAACACACGTAATATCAAATTACATTACAGTATAGCAGCGGTTCGGATATATAATGGCCACTGTGTTGTGCTAAAAACTATTTAAATCTTATCCCATACGAATACGATTTTTCAACCTGGTCTCATAGAATGAACGTTTTTCTACATACATTTCTGCAAACTGACTTCTACGTGCCGATTTCTATATTTCGCTGCACTTTCCTGGTGAAATGAACACTAGAGGTGCTACAACAAGCTTTTATTCATTGTCACACAAATCACAAGTACAATTGCTGATTATGACTTTATAAAAAGTCATTTTTCACTCTATTACTCACCCCCAGCAATGTAATGATTTCAAAACACCTTTATTTTAACGCATGATTTGAAAAACAATACATTTTAAAACTTGTATTACAGACCCACCTACACATACAGATTTATTTGCCTTCGCGGTTCGAGTCCAGTCAAAGGCACACGAGAGTGAAAGTGGCATAGAAGCTAAACGGAACAACATGGTTGCTTCAGTAAATGTGTTTTTTATTTATTTGCATATTAAAATGCTATCGGTTAGGGTTAGGTGTTGGTTAAGGATGCCTGTTTTGTTAAACTCTCATTTATCTTTTCGGACACTATTGGTTAGGTTGAGGGTAAAGTGTTAGGTTAGTGAGGTTGGGTTTAATATAATGTAGAACGCAGTTGGGAAGCATTTGGGACAAATTCGTTTTACACCTCAAATGTGGTGTGGTCACATGCGTTTTTGACTACCTCCGTATGTGTTTTTTTTCACAAAACATTTTAGACCTGCATTTAGCGCTGACCACCTGTGATCGGATCACCTGAAAAGCATCTCAATACCAAGTATCAAGTGTGGTCTTAGAAGATCACACTTGAACAAGCTTGTGAATGTAAAATGAATGGCCTTACAAGTCCTGCGCTATAGTAAAAGTGCTTAGATGTCATAAGATAGCACTGAGTGTGAAACAGATCAAAAAAGTAAGTGTTTATGAACTGATAATCTGCCATTTTACTCGTGAGTTGTGCAAAAGAGAATAAATGTCATTGTTGTTGTAGTAGCTTATCTAGTGTTCATTGCACCATAGCGTAACATTTTTTTTTCTTCACATTTACACAATGTCAGAATTGTCCTACAACCCTGTCTTGACAATGTTAAATAGCAAAACAGCAATATCTCAGTAGGTCATGGCAAAGACCTGCTGAGAAACGGCAATTGCTTAATTCTATGCAGATCAGATATAACTGACGTTTATAAGATGTTTAATATGGAGCACATTGTCAGTTCTGGGACGGGTGTTAACCTTAGAGGACTGACCCTGCCACGAGAGCTGGCCGAGTTTAGACCCCAGTGACGTTTCGGCTGAATTCATATATAAAACACAGCACACATCAAGGTTCCTCACGCTGAGGCCTTTTGGGGATTCAATCACTCATGCAGAGGACATGAGCAACAGACATGGGGTTGACAGAATGTCCCAACATTTTAACGAGAAGGGTCAACCCCCTTCTGAAAAGACCAGCATATGGTGTGTTTTAGTCCCCAGAATGGGATGCTGGTGTGTGGGTGTTCCCACCAGGCTTCTTAAAGGGATAGCTCACCCAAAAAATGCCAAACCCATATTAAATAATTTTTCTTCCATGGAACGCAAATGGAGATGAATGGCACCAAATGTCATATTGGTCTAAGCTTGTCTTTTCAACAGGGCCTGACATGAACTTTCAGCTCAAGCGTGAGGTCTGCCGGTAAATGAGTGCTATGGAAACAAGTGACTATTGCCGCCGGTCACAGCAAGCGCTACACCAGATCTATTTGACTATGCAGGGATTCTGTTTATCATCACAATGTGGATGCAAGAACTCAGATATTCATACAAATCTGCACTGAGAGCGACCGCTGGCACTAAATCCAGACACAAGGGCCAAACAAGCGGATAAAAAAAAAGAGACAGAAGATGAAAGAGAAGGACAGACAGAGAGGGATGCAAAGAAAAGAGATTACATTTTTTCCCCATTATGGGTTTGAAGGACAGCAAGAGAGATTTTGTCAGTGTTTTTTTGGGGTTATTCAGAATGAAAAAACAAGAGGTTATACTTCCTTAAAGCTGAAGTGATTTTAAAAGGCTTTCTTGTTACTCAGTTAATGTTGAGAGACAACTATTAGTAAGCCATTTTTAGGTTGATATCACCTAAAAGTGTAACACTGTGGCACTATTGAAACTTTTCAGCTATGGAAGGATGGAAGATATAAAAAATATTAAATGATGGATAAAAATATGCAATTATTCTTTAACAGCAAGTCTTTGTAATGGCTTAGTGATCTATTGCTGTTTTGGTGCATTTTTATTCCCAATGTTTTAGCACTTGCGTTGGGGTGACAGTGCTGTAACAGAATTTACAAATCAGAAAATACAATTTTATGAATTTTATGAAGAATCTTCAATTTGCATAGTAATTTGCTACTGTTGTGGTGCATAATGATGCACACAAAATGATGCTTTTTTTTGTCATTTTGTCAGTTTCAATCACTTTCATTGTATGAAAAGATCTTTTGTAATCCATGGAACAAAGAATATCTTAAAGAACAAATCAAGGGTGAGTAAATGATGACAGAATTTACATTTTTTTGGGTGAACTATTCCTTTAAGGCCAGAAACATATTGTACTTCATGTAAGTATTCATAAGCAGATGCGAGCGCTTGGTGATTTCATCAGGAAACACAGTAAAGATAACACAGTAATGTATCTACTGCAGTGTTGGGTGCACTGCATTTCTAAGTAATTACTGTAATTAAATTACTTTTTCATTGAAAAAGTAAAGTAAGGGATTACTCTTAATTTATCAGTTACTTCTGGTGTAATTGAAGTAAATACTGTATAGACTCTAGAACAATTCTAGATAAAACAACAATGAATTTAATAGTTCGAAATTTAATGTCTAATGTTAAAATATATGTTTTTTTAATTTAACGTTGCCCCCTTAAATTCTTTGGCTAGTTCATGAATAATTTATTTGATTATATATGATTTATTTGAAAGAATTAAAAGAACAGTTTCATGTCTACCCTTGTATTTTTCCTCTGGTCGAGGTTGATCAGGGTTTTAGAAAGTAATTAGTAATAAGTAATTCAATTACATTTCAGAGTATTTAGTACAGTAATCTAGTTACACTCTAGAAGATGTAATTAATAGTTAGTAATTATTAACTTTTTTAACTTACCCAATGCTGATCTACTGTAACGGTGACGCACCCAAACATAAATTTAAATTATGAATGATTAAATATATTCGGGCGCCAGACAGGTTTCATTTGTCTAAAAGAATCCATTTGCCCAGGATAGCCGTAATTAAACTAAAAATCAACTGTTACAAATGAGAAATGTTGGTATAAATATAACAATACTCAAATCATTATAGTGAATTATCAACAGAATAGTCACAAACCAACTGAATTGAGCAAAGTGTAAATTAAAATAAATTAAAATGTATTAACGGAATTCCAACATTAACACATAATACATATTCACAAACTTAAATTAAAATATAATTATTAATAAGCAGGTGTGTTTGTGTGTGTGTGTGTAGGTTGGTGTGGTTTAGGAGGATATTTTTTTAGGTTACAAACTGGTAATTACAGGGTTATTATGCTATAAATGTGGTTTTATGAGGACATTTCTAGTGTCCCCATAATTCAAATTTCATACTAAACAATATTTTTCTTTTGAAAATGTAAAAATGCAGAAATTTTTTTTTGTGAGGGTTAGGTTTAGGGGATAGAATCTATGGTTTGTACAGTCAGGGGTGTAGATTACGGGTGGGATGGGGCAGAGGTAACCCCCCAATAATCAAAACAAGCAAGTACATCCCCCCAATATTTATACCATGATCTAGAGTTGGGGTACTCGAGTTTGGAATCGGACTCGATTCCGAGTCACGAGTCCAATTTTAATGGATTTGAATTTGTCATGGGCTCTGATGCATTTTTACTCTGACTTGACTTGGACTCGAGCCTTTTTAGACTCTGGATTTTTTTGTAGCTGCATTAGCCCCTGAAGTCGTAGACATAGCAAGAGTTATTTCACTATGTTTAAGCAAACACACGCACACACATACGCGCGTGCACAGGCACACTCATCAGCCAACCAAAACGCTTGATTGTTACTACAGAGATTACTGTATAACATCGACTACATGAGGTGGCTGGCACGATAAAAACATTAAGACAGGTATGTATCCAGTGTGGACGGAACGCCCTGCCACGTTTTAGATGGATGGTTGGGGTCTCCCCTGACCCTGGCAGTGGTCACCGCTCCAGGTGGTTGGTTGGGAGCCCCTCCTCCCCTCGTGGTCGGTGGCCATTCCTCCTCTTCCAGGCGACCGGGCTCCTCCGTCCTCCGGACAAAGCTTATAATGACACTGCACTTATAACAGCTGCTTAGTAACCTACAACAAGATTAAAGGAAATATCTCCGACAGGACCAAATCACATGACAACATTTTAGCCTTTAATATAGCGTAGCTCTTCATTTTGTATTAGATTAGCTCAGTGTTGGTCTTAAAACACAGGTTAATTAGATATGCAGAAAATGGAGCTTATATTCTCAGGTTTTTCTGATGAGGACAACATGTTCCAGGTCTATAAAAAAGCATCTACTGATTGATCATCAAATGTCAATGAGTAATTAAGCTCTTTGCCTTCTTTTCTCAACAAACTTCAGAGAGGAGAGCAAAGCCCAACGTGTGAGCCACGTTGTCGGGAGCCAATGAATGAACGCAACACAGCGCAAAGAACTTGAGAATCTGATTGTCTATTCTCTGATCCCACGAATCCCTGGTGTTTCAAACCCAGTCTATCTTCCACAGCTTCAATAGAGCAACTGATTGCCCTGTTGACAAGACGATTGGATGAAAATCATCTATTTTTGGAGGATATCTCTCTTTATGGATTTGAGTTATTTAAAGAACCGAGGACTGAAGAATTGCAAAAGTATCTCTGAGACACTGTTTACACCTGATATTAAGATCAGTTTCAGGTGATCCGTTCACAAGTGTTCAGCACTTAATTAAGGTGTAAGGGTGTGCAAAATGTTTTGTGATCTGATGACCCAAACCACTTTTGGAGTTAGGCTGAAATGCATGTGACCACATTGCATTTCCAGTGTAAATGCAGCAGTAAAGGACATTTTCTATCTTCATTCATTGTAAATGTGGTGCAAATTGCAGGACTTTTAACTATAAACAAGCCTGAAAGACACCGGGGAAATGACGGAGACTTGGCTCCATTACAATGCTTTATATAGAGCTTTGTACCAAATTCAGCTTTTATATTCACCAGATAAAATGCTTTTTTATTTTACACCAAATTAGTTTTAATAAGGAAGAAGGTTTATTATTATTCACAATATATGAAGTTAGAGATAGTGTATATGTGCTGATGGGGCACATTTTTTTTGTTACACATTTCTTTGCATGCCTTCACTTAAAAATGATCAAAATAACAAAATTGACAAGCATTATATAAAATAACATATTAACAAGCATTGAAGTGAGGACAAATATATATATGAATATTGTCAATGATGAAAGATTTAAATACAGCAAATCCCCATGAGGAGTCAGTAATTGTTATTATTTTACCTCTAGGCTGATGTTATACTGTAGAACTAATGCTAGAATGGCTAGAGAGGAACAGAGGAATATTGATTCAGCAAGAGTGAGGGCGGGGCCTTGATTTTGCGGCTTTACTTCCTGCTCACTACTGTGCAGGTCTGTTCCCGAAATCGCAACTGTGCAGACTCAAGTCCCAAGATGTCAGCGCCATATCGGGACACTGGTGGCTTCAGTTCTCACCAATGGAAAAGAGCGAAGGGGCGTCGTCCATCTTTTTTTACAGTCTATGATTCTATCATTAAAGCTGTACCTTTTTGTATCAGCCAACTACTATTGTATGTACTATTGATAATACGTACATCATTTAAAGATTGCACAATTGAATACAAGTGCTTGATGGTTTAGGGATAACACATATTTCTACACACTGTTTGTATACAAATGTTTGTCCATTTGAACAGCAGGCTCACTCTTGAAAGTTTAAATACTGTACAAGGACAAATATTATGTGTCCTTCCCATGTCGACTAGTTGGTACATTTTGTTCACATCCAAGTTTACTGTAGTTCTTATGAGATGCTGACTTTGGCTCTCGGCGTGGATGGTGAGTTTTCAAGATTGATGGCAGATCCACCTTCTTATCTCAGTCCCACAAATATTCCCATGGTGGCTAATTACTCTCAACATCATATTCTGTGATGTGGCACAGTAGTAGCTCCAGCGGGGACCGGTACCGATAGTGTGGTGGCATTGGGAGCGATTGGAATGCTCAAACATATTGAGATGAAACAGGCTACCCATGTGGTGCACGCATTTTGTGTGTTCATGTTCTCTGCTTTGGTACAGACTGTGTGCAGCATCACTTTTCAGAACTCAATGTTCACAGTCCTCAAAGATCTGCCTTCAAACAATACAGCATCTCAAAAGAACAGTGTGCCATTAAACAATGAGCGCAATATCCAGGTTAACATTCTCTGAAGATTGCTCTCTTTCGCTTGCTGCATCTCAATTCATATACCGTCATGCTCATACATTTACAAACCCCTTGCAGAATCTGTTTAGCACAGTGGTGGATTTAGGTATGGGCGACATTTGCAGTGGAGGGTGCTAAATGGGGGGTTCACCCAGGGCACCATACAAGTTAGAACCACCACTGGTTTAGCATTAAGCCTAAAACACACCTCAGCTACACTTTTGGGGGGAATCAACCAAGAGGTGGCTTACCATCTACAATTCAAATGTTGTTGACCAAATAAATCATTCACAATTTAATATTAATAGACAAATAATGGAATTACAGAGCTTGAACAAATATTTCTATGAGTGAAGTTTAGACAATTGAACATTCAGTCCTTTTCAATGTAAGATGGGCTCAAGGAAATAAAGAAGATATTCTAGCAACCCAATTAAATTTGTCTGTGTGTTCGATATTTTATGAGGCGCAGTCTTCACAACTACCCGCCGTCAATCCAGCATGAGTTCAATATGATTCAGCCAGTAAACTGCTGTGTCATGCATTGGCAAACCAATAACGCATATGTAGAACAGCATGAGTGAACATGGCCACACAAGGCAGCACAAAACTGGATGATATATATATATATACAGTGTATAAATATATATATAATTTGAAGATATTTCACACTAAGAATATATAAAAAATGAAATATTTGAATATTTTATTATATGTAATACCCTGTACATTTTGAAAAAGTATTTTAAAATTATATATATATATATACTTTGCGTCGAAAGGAGCCAGTTGAGGTGGTTTGGGAATCTGGTAAGGATGCCCCTAGGGAGGTGTTTCAGGCACGTCCAGCTCGGAGGAGGCCTCGGAGAAACCCAGGACTAGGTGGAGAGATTACTGGATGGATATATATATATATATACTGTATATATAATACAGTATATTTAATGCATTATCACATGAGCAAGAGTGCGATATGGCCCTACAGCAGCACTGCTGTGATTTGGCCACAGGCATGAGGCCGCAGGTAATCACAGCAGTGCTGATTTAGGGCCATATAGAAGTGTGATTTTGCTTATATACAACAGTTCAATGAACAAGTACATTTAAAAAAAATTCGGAAAAACTGAGTATGGTCATAAAAACACACTTGTGCATCGAACTACTTTATTACATGACGGATCAGAATCTGCCATTGCTGGTTAAAATAAACAAATGATGTGGCCAAGCCTCCGTTAGTAATTCTACAATGTCACTTCAGAAATATTTTAATGGCTTGTGCTGTTTCTAACAAGTTATCGGATAAACAAGGATGGATGGATGGATGTGTGTGTGTGTGTGAGAGAGCGAGACTGAGCGTGTGCGATCACCTGTTGCCACACCCAAGCAGAGATGCTGTCAGCTTTCTGAAGATAAGCTTTCTCAGTGGAAAAATAGCATCCAAGCAGGGGGTATTTCTCCCTATTTCACGGTAGCCGGTGCGCAAAAGTCGATCACTATAGAAACCGCAATGTCCTCCATTTTAAACTGCATGCCCACTCCAATGTGGAAAGTCCGATAAGACGTAAACACCTTCAGTCTGTGTAATTAATCAATCTGTTGTGTCTCTCAGCTGCAATGAGCTGTAATGCTGAAGTTGTTCATTTAAAGCCGTTTAAAGCTTCCTAGCTTTAGTAATGTAGTAGTAATACGAGCGAATATACGTAAACACTGGCTGAAGTGAATTGACTTCACGTCACCTTATTGGCTCATATTACACATTAACTTATGTAATGTAAAAAATATAAAAATACATGTATAAAAAAAGGACAAACCATTGCTATTAACAGATATGCACTGCTCTTACACTTTAGTTTAGAACTGCATGAGCACAAGCGGTGTGATACACACAGTGAAGCGTCGGAGTGCTGATGGTGTCAGACCATCAGTGCTCATAGAACGTCTCTCAGATTCGAGGACCGGAACTAACTAATGTATATAATGCATATGTATCTGTATATTTAAACATGTTTTATTGCATATAATATACTGTTTTCTAAAATATTACAGGATGCAGCTCAAAAGCATGGCACTATCAAAGCTGATACTGATAAAACAAATACAGTAAGTCGCTTTGGATAAAAGTGTCTGCCAAAAAAACACACTGTTATTGCTTAAAATACTATTTTAATATTTTATGCAATAACAATATATATCAAAACAGATGATCAGAGATTGGTTAGATTTGATTGTTATTGATACATTGATAGTTGGCACACCACAGGATAGCTACCGCACATAATAGAAAGTCTACTTTATTCTTCATTTGAAAACAGCAGGGCTGAAGTAGAGAGGAAAAAAATCAATTTTTTCTTGACTTATAACCACAGTGCAATAGCAGGTTACAAAATACTTGATTTTCTGTTTATTAAGCATGGAAATGCTCATGCAGAGTTTTTATGAATTTGTTTTAAACAGAATGATGTGTCACAGCAGGTGTTCTCATTTGTAATTAACAGAATGTTGAATTGAGGTGGTTTTCAAGAACTCTTTGTTTCTGAGGTGTCATAGACTATATTAGTGCTCTGAAGTGATCTTTCACAATGGGCATAAAACAACGTCTCAGGGTAACAGTGCAGTCGTTTTGATTACCTTCTCTCTCAATGCAGCTGCTGCTCTGAGTTTGAAAGTACAAGAGTGTCTAAGAATATGTGAGAGTGTAGCTTTGTTCCAAAACTTAGTGAGCTTCTAACCTAGACAGCATTTTAAGGCATAATAGGTACGCTATTGACATGCAAATACACACAAAAACCTTCTTTTGTACAAATGTCTTCTGCAGCAATGAATTCAATGCGGGAAGGCAAGATGGCAGACAGAAACATTGTTTGAATATATTTCATTCAACAGTGAAATGTATTAATAAAAAGTCTTTCAATCTTGTTTAAAATTGACTATTTTACAAAATATTTGTGTGTGCAATGTATCTTCATATAATTGAATAATGAGTGAAGTCTCCAGCGCGCTTTGCGTGAGGAGTGCATTTGTTGTCGCACAGTTGGTGAAAATAAAGTGTTCCAAATTAGGCCATGTTCACACTTACAAGTTTTAATCTGAAAATGCATTCATTTTAATATGTTTTAGAACAGCGTTTTCCTCTACCGAAAATGGGGCGTTTGGAAATTCTCTCCATTACTGAACACTTTCAAAATTATGACATTAGGAAAACAAAACGGATAAGTGTGGATGTGGCCTTACAGTCACTTATGAGGTTCTATTTAAGTTAGAATGTTAACAAAGATAGCTTAAACTACCATAAGATCATGTCCACACAAAAAGCCCAAAGTATACTTCGATTTTGACGCCAACGCTCAGCGTCTGCATACAATCGAATGAGAGTCTGTCAAAGTGTACTCCATTTGACGGTGCGCGCATATGCCTACACAGGTGGTTGCTGCATGCATGCTATGAGACACCAAACTATTACAATAAACAACATACTTACACAAAAGAATTTACAAATCAAATGTACACATACTTACACAACACAATAATTATATACAATGTACAGTAAACAATACACACAATATACAATACACAATATACAATACAATAAGTAGGAGTATATGAACTATATATATATATATATATATATATATATATATATATATATATATATATATATATATATATATGTGGCAGCGGGGCGTGGTCAAGCGCCGTCCGGGAGAGAAAAGCGGTAAGGGCTCACACCTGGGCTAAATTATGTCTAACACCTGTCTCTAATTGCAGTAGAGCGAGGAGAGCGGTTAAAAAGCCAGCAGCCACAGAGCAGAGAGAGACAGAGACGGACAACGAACTCAGCGTTCGAGTACAAAGAAATTGTGAATACTAAAGAAATTGTGAATACTGTTGGCACAAAAAGGGGAATTAAAAGGCTTACCGTGTCTTGAAGTCTTGCTTCCTGTCGTCCTTGCTTAGACAGCGTTACACTGGTGCCGAAACCCGGGAGATTATTAGGAACACCTGTCTTCCAAAGGATGGAACAGAATCGCCCCGTAGAGTCCTCCCAGCTGGCGGAAGTCCTCCAGTCCCTCGCTACACTCCATCAGAGCCACCAACAATCCCTGCTTGAGCTCCGGCAAGACCAGGATCGTCGCTTCTTCGAAATCATGCGGGCTCAAGCAGAGGACCGGCACGCCATCCGGAGCCTCCTCAGCCAGGAGGCCGCTCCAGCCGCAGCCGCGACCCCGGACACCCGCGCCACATTGCCCCCACCCGCGTTACAGAAGATGGGGCCGGCAGATGACCCAGAAGCGTTCATCGACCTGTTCGAACGAACGGCGGAAATTTGGGGTGGCCCCAAGACCAGTGGGCAGCCCGTCTAGTCCCTCTCCTGTCCGGGGAAGCACAACTCGCGGCGCAACAGCTGCCGGCAACAAGCCTCCTGGCTTACCCCGATCTGAGGAAAGCCATCTTGCAACGGGTTGGTCGGAGCCCGGAAGAAAGTCGCCAGCTCTTCCGGGCCTTGAAGCTCGACAAATCCGACCGCCCGTTTGCGTTCGCCCAGCGGCTCCGTGATGCCTGTCGGAGGTGGCTGCTCGCGCAGGACCGCGACGTCGAGGAGCTAGTCGACCAGGTGGTACTGGAGCAGTTTGTCCAGCGTTTGCCCCGGAAGACGGCCGAGTGGGTCCAGTGCCACCGCCCGGCGTCGCTGGAGGAAGCCGTCCGACTCGCGGAGGACCACATGGCGGCGATTCCCAGGGCGGATGAGCCCTCTCTCTCTGTCTCTCTCTGCTCTGTGGCTGCTGGCTTTTTAACCGCTCTCCTCGCTCTACTGCAATTAGAGACAGGTGTTAGACATAATTTAGCCCAGGTGTGAGCGCCCTTACCGCTTTTCTCTCCCGGACGGGCGCTTGACCACGCCCCCGCTGCCACAATATATATATATGAAGTAGTATATTGAGGAGAATATGTTGACAGTCCAGTGTGAAATTATAGATGAATAAAGTGCAGTGCTAATTATTGATCGTGATAGATCAAGTGTTCAACAGTCTGACTGCTTGGGGAAAGAAGCTGTCATGTAGTCGGCTGATGCGGGTACTGATGCTGCGATACCGCCTGCCTGATGGTAGCAGTGAGAACAGCCCATGACTCGGGTGGCTGGAGTCTCTGATGATCCTCTGAGCTTTTTCCACACACCGCCTAGTGTATATGTCCTGGAGGGAGGGAAGCTCACCTCCGATGTTGTTTCTGGCAGTTCGCACCACCCTTTGCAGGGCTTTGCCGTTGTGGGCGGTGCTATTGCCGTACCAGGCAGTGATGCAGCCAGTCAGGATGCTCTCTACAGTGCTGGTGTAGAACCGTATGAGGATGTGTTGGTTCATTCCAAACTTCCTCAGCCATCTCAGGAAGAAGAGGCGCTGGGGAGCCTTCTTCACAACGGCCTCAGTGTGGACGGACCATGTGAGTTCTTCAGTGATGTGGACACCGAGGAACTTGAAACTGCTGACTCTCTCTACTGGTGCTCCATTAATGGTGATGGGGCTGTGTTCTCCGTCTTTCCTCCTGAAATCCACCACAAGCTCCTTGGTTTTACTGACGTTGAGTGCATGTTGCTGGTCTTAGCTGACCAGACTAGCTAGTTATTCTACTCTGGTTTGATGTTTTAATGGTTTGAGTAGATATTTGAGCACTCCAGTCGACCTACAAGCTAAACCAGCTGAAGACTGGCTTAGCCAGGCTGATTGACCAGCTAAACCAACTTAAACCAGCTAAGACCAGAAAACAACCTTGGCTGATTTAAGCTGTTTCAACAGGGAAGGCAGTAGACATCAAGGCAGCTCACTAGTGTTTTGAAACAAAGCTTCTGAGTGTATGCTCAGTCTGCCCATACATTTATTACTGCCATATAATCATACGTAAAATAAATACAGTATTTTTGTGTATGGGCATTAAACTCTTAATTGGCTCAAGAGTGCATTGAGTACATGTTTTCAGCAGGGTCATATTATTTAGTCTGAGGTCATGTCTCTGTCTCTTTCTCTGCCTGTCTACCCAACACAATCAGAACCTGCCTGCTTATGCAATGAACTGCAGCACTGTGCCTGCCCTGCTAAAGAGAGCCATGCATTATGGAGCATGAACGATCATACCAGGTCATGGCCCACAGCTCAGTGCAGACAAAAATGCGATATGAGATATGGTAATATAGATATATTTTAAACCCTTGTGACATTGGCAGCATTAAAGGAATAGTTCACCCAAAAAAGAAAATTCTGTAATTCTTTACTTACCTTCATTTTGCTCCAACCCAAGTGGCTTTCTTTTTGCTGTTGAACACAAAAGTTGCATTTTTGAAGAATAAAAAAATGGACAGTCTTTTTCATATAAGGAAACTGAATGGGGACAGGGGCTGTCAAGCTCTAAAATTACAAAACAGAACTATAAATGAATCCAACTGATTCGTGCAGTATATTTCAAGTCTTCTGAAGCCACAGTTGATTATGAACTGATAATTTTGAATACAGTTGATTATTATGAATAAGTCATTATTCAGTGAAAATATTGACATCCACCCAAGCTCTCTTTGGCCTAGCTCTTATTTCAGTCACACATGAGCTGTATGAGCTGCAATTTTATTATATTTGATGGTGCTTTTATGCCATTTTGGAGCTAGAAAGCCACACTCCTCATTCACTTTCATTATGTGGAAAAAACAGAAAGTCAAACAGGTGCTGAACAACATAAAAGTGAGAACATAAAGACAGACTTTTCAGTTTTGGGAGAACTATTTAAAAGAACAAGCACTTCATTGTAATTATGTTTGATAGTTGCTTAAAATGCTTCAATTGAGGCATTGTGGATAAACACACACGACAACGGAGCACCATTTCCAGAATCAGAAGTGTTGTACAAGTGGTGAATGTTTGTCTGTTTGCTTCAGATAAGTGTATTCACTTCAAATTCAGAAAATGTTCAAGCACACAATAGATTACAAACAATCACAAAAGTGAAGTGGTTTGATGGTTCTAGGAGACTCTGAAGAGTTTTAGTCACACAAAAACAGTCAATTTTACTTGGTTATTTTTTCATCCACACATGCACTAATTGTAGAGGTGCAGATATGATTTTCTCATTTTTACATTTGGTATCATGAACTAACAATGAACATATTTTTATGATATGATTTTTACACTAATAAATGTTTCAAACAGTGGTTTGCAACAGTGTTGCCACATATACATTGCATAAGTCATAATAAGAGTAGTATGGCATTATGTGACAGCACACATCTACAGTACATGTATGCCAAAAATGATGATAAATGATAAAAGTGCAAAGTTGACTTATACAAACGATCCATTCTGACAGCTCTCTGCATAGTGTGCACTGAATGCCAAAATAATTGTTTGCTCAATTAGTCAGTCCTCTGAGCAAAAGGATCTCCAGGTCCTTCATTTGTCCAACGATCTGCCTGTTCCCGATGCACACAGCGAGTCCCAACACACAACACTCATTTAAACACCTGAATCCACTCAACAAATTATCATGTAATTCACTCATTAGCTACAGCCGCTGTAGAACATTGCACAAAGAAAATTAGTGCTTTCTGTGCAGTCCTCTCATTAAAAAAACTCTTTTTATTCATTATTATTCATACTATGAAATAATAATAATAATAATAAATAGTAATACTAAGAAATTCTAATAAAGAATATTACTTTAAAAGTACAATAAATAATGAATTAAAATTGAACCCCACATCACACAGAAATCCTGTCTTCTCCAAAGCTTATTGTCATATCAATGTGTCTTTATTCTGTTTTTTCTTCTTTTGCTCTGAGCTTCATTGTGTTTTTACGCAGCGAAGTGGGATTTAAAAATGCAGTGAGCGCCATAGTTTCAACCCGTTTCTTGTTTTATTCAGATTCTGGGAATAGTAAAGGATAGTAGTGTTTGTGCTACTGTATATGGTTTATATGGAAATGTACAGCACACATATTCTCCGTCACAAATTTCCAATGTACAGAAGACCAACAGAGTGGCTGAATCAAAAACCAAAGACACCTTTGAGCAGTCTCAGGACACACGTTTGTGAGCTCATTGATTCTGTGATGGCGATATGTATTTCAAAGATATGTTTAAATATGCTGACAGCACATTTGCCGAAGGAAGTGGCTCTTGTAGACATATCTCAGAATGGGAATAACTGGGAATTTCAAAAACATGTTTTAAAGGATCGTCTCTTTTAAAATGCTGTCAGCTACATTGTAATAGTGTAATATATATGGAAATTTTGCACTGAAGTTTTTTGTTGTTGTTGCTGCTAGTAGATGTTATATGTAAGAGTAACAACTTGCCTAGCATTGTGATTTCTATTTCTGTGTAGTATTGTATTTCTTTTGTGTTGAAGTATGAAGAACACTTTACAATAGGGTTCTATTTGTTAACATTAGTTATTCTACTAGCAAATGCGTAGCAGCCACGGGGGACGTGGGGGACATGTCCCCTGCACTCTTTAAAAAGGTGATTTGGTCCCACACACTTTTTCAAGCTAAACCCATATCGAGTCCAAATGGTGGATTTGTATACAGTATTCTTTACGTTTTGTTACTTTGGGCTGATTGAGTGACCATCCAGCCAATCACAGATGAGTTTCATGAGCCGAAACAACCCTTACGTAATAGGACGTCAGTCAGACAGTCTAATCAACGTGGCTCTGTTCATTTCTACAAAGTTGCTTTCAACAAATTCTCATTTAACCATGTTTTTTATCGGCATTGATGTTGATCTAAATGAATAATCTAGAGATAATGAACACACAAATGAGAGTTTTTATCGGCATATCGTTCTTGATTGGCAGCATAACGTGAAATGCACTGCAGAAAAAAGGACAATCCTTCTTTTAAGCAAACATTCTTAAGTCATGCTTTTTACATTATGTTTGTGAGGTAATAGTTTGATCGGTTGTTTTTGACAGTTTGAGCAGATTAGTAGAGGTTTGTTAAATATGTAATATCAGCTCCTGTTTTTTACCTCCTGTGTTGGTGTCGTGTTGAAAGACTGTAGGAAAAAGATAGATCTACTGTGTTCTTGGAGCACTTATGCATTTTATTGAAGTGAATAGATTTGTAGACAATTTTTTATGCATGAAAACGTACAGACATTATAAAAGATCTGATTATAAGACTATTACTGTTGTCTTTTGAAAAAAGTAATGCTCAGCAGCTCACAAAATTTAGGAAAATTATAGATTTGCTTTGTTCTTATAATCATTCATTTCTTTTGATAGTTGATTCAGTGACTAAATCATTTCACACAAGACACTCTTTTGTCACCACCATCTGGCATCACCTGAAATGGCCAGTGAATCATTAAATGTATCTGAATGAATTTTGGTGAATGTAGTCAAAACTCTCAAGCCACTTGGATACATTTAAATAGCAAAATTGTGCACATGCACAATTGTCATTATTGTAATTGATAAAATAATTTATTCAGGATCAGCTTGTGCTCAGTCTTTTATTGTCATGTGTAAAACAGAAGCAAGTGCTCCACAAGTTGCCTAGGATTATGTGGTTATAAAATCAAAATTTACCTGATTTACTTTATTTTCCTAGTTTTATTTTGAATGATTCTTTAGTGTAAATAATTCCAAATTTAGTTATTTCTTATCTTAGTAGCATTTTATCAAAATGTTAAACCATCTCTGAAACAACCTTCCTTTTCTGCTTTCCTTTCCATCACCTTGCATCCCACTTTTTACAATCCAATCAATTCCCAATGGATAAAATCAAGGCAGATGCTTTTTGCACCCCAACCCCGGTACAAATAATGGTAGATACTAATTGCACCCTGGTGCACATAGTGTCCGATTCTATTTGCACCCTGGTGAAAATAATGACATATGTTTTTACACCCAGTACAAATAGTGGCAAATATTATTTGCACCCCAACCCTGGTGCAATAATGGTAGACACTAATTGCACCCTTGTGCAACTAGTTTCAGATACTATTTACAGCCATATTTAAACACTAACATACAGTGTGGGCATCACTGCAGTGTTTTTATTGTGTTTATTTAGAGTCCCACAGACAGAATGCATTAACCTCTACCCCTAAACCTAACCTCAACATTACCTTAGAAAAAATACCCTTGGTTTTACTACAGTAATCATGGTTTCACACGGGATCGAGTGGATCAACAGACCCCGCCTCCAGATCAAACCCTTCTCTGTACTCCCGACATTCACTGTGACCAAATCACTGCGATGAAATCAACATTTATATGTATTTTTCATTTCTCATTGAATATCCTGTTTTACTCAAATATGTCAAATAACAGAAGTACATTTAGTTTAAAAGGACATTTCATATTAACTTTAATGAAACTAAGAAGATACACACAGTACTAAGAATTGAACAGCTTTATCCAGTGCTGTTGGAGTATTTTATTATTTCATTTTTTGTTACATTTCTCAGGATTAGCAACTAAAGTACAATTTTCATCAGATATTTTGTTTGGCTTTTGATTATTTGTGTATTTTGTTCATTGTAAAATAAATAAATACAAAAGCATTCATTATTGGTTTTGTAAACTGACAAAATGTACATTGAACTTTTCTAACTTATATAGTATATTTTATTTTTTTAAATGGCCAACAACCTAAAATTGGTATTCCTTTACATTCTCTAGACTTACAATTGCTATTTCAAGGTGACACATGCACACAGCTCTTTTATCGTGTATCATTTATCGGCTAAAAATTCCCTGAAATCTTTTCAACAGAGTGACCATGAGAATATTTAAGCATCCTTAAAATCAATATTGAATATGAATGTGCAATTCATAAAGATGAGATGGCCTTGAAGCTTTTGTGCTTTAAGGGTCATATATGTTTTAATTATCAAATGCTTTTGGCACAACTCACAGACATTGTAATCGGATTGAGCATATGACACTTTTGAAACACATGGCAAAAAGGTCTAATCAACAGTTGTTGAAGTACAGCACCATCTGTAACCTTCACAATGTTTCTGATCTTCATTTACATTCATGTATGTTCCGATCTGTCCCCTCTCCTCTCCCCAGGGGCGCAACTACGCATTTCCAAGAGGGTATGCAAAACTACATTTTGTGCCCCATGGATCTGTTAAGCGAGGGTGATGTTGGAGGGGTCGAGGAGGCCGGCAGCACCACCTTTAGTGAGCCGCTGGCACCCACTATGCATTGCCTACCTTGCATATATGTTTTTGCGCCTCTCCCTCTACAGCTTTGATGACTGCCCTGCTGCTAAATAAAAGAGAAGCCCGATTTCAAAATGTCCTGCTCTCCACACCAGGAGTCAATCGATTGAACACTCTCTTCTTCTTCTCCTTCAAAAGACCCCTCCGCTCTTGAAAGTCAAGGAAAGCATACAGCACGAAAAGCTTGTGCTTTGAGCGAGAGATGTGGAGTGCTACATCATAATGGACTCCAAATAATGACTGATGCGATAAACAACTGCGTAGCAGCACTCTGACGGCTCGAAAAGCATCGATGTGACATCGATGAGCACGTACATTTTTAAAGTAAGGTCATTAGCTTTGTTCTTGGTAAAGTCGAGAAAGTTATATTAGATTTTGGTAAAAGTTTCTTCAGACTAGAAGAGTGAATCTCACAAAAATATGTCAAGGTCCCATTCAACCCAAAATCGAAAGAAACATTTACAGATTCAATTCTGCATAAAAAGAAGCCTATTTTAGACTATTACATATTAATAAATAAATTTATTTTATTACAACATTATTATTATACATATTTTTATTTTATTATGTTATTTTCTATATAATTTAGGTCTATTAAGATTTTGTTTTTGTTAGTTTTTTTGCAGAGGCCTATATTTTCAGGACAATTTTGAACATTTTCCCCATAAATTTTCACTCCGTAATGCACATTTACTGTCACATTACTGTCATTGATTATTTCTTTACTATATTACAATAAAAATACTGTAAAACACAGATTTTTATTGTTTAAATCACCATAAAAGCTGTACAACAATTATGACTATGATGTAGGCCTATAAATCTTTACAATTTAAACTGATTACAAAATATATATTTTTTCACATCACAATAATGAGAATGATTATTGTCTTGTTTCCAGTAAAACCATCAGAACGACCTCAAAAGAAGATACATTTATCTGCAAAGCAAAATATTAAGACATGCATTCTCCACTGCATTACAATCACACATTCTCCAGTCCGTTCCATCAGCACCATAAAAAAATATGCCATGACAAATAGTTCACACTTCACAACCCTCTGTGCAATGACAATTCCATCAACGTAAACCTTTGCTTTTCCAGATATAGAAATCCAGTATTCGCCATCACTGAATAAATTCACATCTACAGCTGGACAAAACACCATACCAATTACATAAGCAATCCATGGCAGGTCTGCTGATGCTGAGCCATGGTGTCAAGCTATGGGATGATGTTAGTGACAAGCTCAGACTAAACAGACGTGTGCATGCAACCGCACATATCGAGAGCTTGTTTCTGGCCTCTCAAGGCTAGGGGAGTGCAGAATCTAGCCTGAAAAATAGCAAATAAATTAGATATGGGATCATATTCCAATCAGATATGATTAATTAGACTGAACTGCACAGGATATGGGTGAGATTGAGTTTGTGGGTGATGTCATGACATCATTGACATCACTGATGATGAACCAGTGTCACAGTGCACTTACTGAATTAGTAAGAACGTTTTGTTTACGGAGTTTTTTTAAGCTAAAGTGTGTATAATGTTCCACCGTGGCCTCTGTACACTTCACCATGCAAAAGAGCACACCCTCATGTCTCTACGATGTTCTAGTGCCAAGATATAAGGGGCTAACAAAGGGCCAAAGTACACTTCACCAAGTCAAAAGAGCCCACCACAGTACACCTCTATGATGTTCTGAAGCCGAGATATGTCTGGGATGCATAGAGGCCACACAAGGGCCTTTAAGGACCTATTAACCCCTCAAGGTACACTGCCCCAAGTGAAAAGAGAAGAAACCCATTTTTCTGCGATGTTCTGGTGCTGAGATATGGTGTTTTGGATGGTTTCTAGGGTTATGTTTGTGGTTGCTGGGGCGTCACTAAACTTGCCTTACAGCCCCAAGTGAAACAAGACCAACCCCATGTCTCTGTGATGTTCTGGTGCCAAGACATGGTGTTCTGGGTGGTTGCTAGGGCATTGCTAGGTGGTTGCTAGGGTGACCAAAACAGACAATCCCACCCCAAACTCACGCCATTGGCTGAGCCAATGTGATTGTGGTGGGTGGTCGGGATGCTCAAACAAACAGAGCAATGCAAATGAAAGCAGAGCAACGAAAGCACAACAGAGCCACAGTGTTTACACTTTTTGAGGAAATCACCTACAAATGGATTACTTCAAGCTGTATATTAAGTTGGGATAAGAGAGTATTTTAACAATTATCTGTTATTTTAACAGAGAAAACAATTACTAACTTCAGGTTTAAAGGTTCACTCAGTCATTTTGCTCCCATTAAAACGTTTTACTCCTAAATAAATACATTGAAATTTTGAAACATATGTGTAAAATCATGACCACTCACATGAGATGAGGACTCTAGCCATATCAGTAACCTTATAAACGCTGTTTTATTCTATATAGAGAGGGTCCCCTCATGGGGGCAGCCATTTTAAAATCACATGACCAGCTGAATACTACTATCTTAATCTCAGTTACTGTATTGAACACTTTCACTCTTGGATTAAATGAATCATGGCTGATTGTGAATAGTGAATTTCTACAATGACATCTGCAACTGAAAACTATTGATTTTGAATGATGCTGCATCCACACCACTAGGTGTCACTCTAAGTTCAAGATGACACAAACAAAAAGCTACTGAGTGCACCTTTAAGGATCAAGATGTTTCCCCTATAAATATGCAAAACGAGACAATCATTGTCAGAAGAGTAAGATTATAGAGCTAGTGGACAACATAGCTCAGATAATTTGGTCCTGGGAGAATTCAATGAGAAATGTTTGAATTCATGTGATTTTACTTTTCTACAGCTAGACAAAACACCTCTGTGAAAGTGAAAGAACACAAAAAGCCACAGAAAATGTCATCGAGATCATTTTGTTATTGCATTTTAAGTAATCTCTAGAGGCTTAATTTTAGACGTCACCCAAAGCCTAATTACCCCTCAAGGCAAGTATGGTTCCCATACTCCAGCCATAGCAAGCGTTATGCTCCTTGGACGAATTTATCTGTCCATTCTCTCCTTATTTCTTGCTTCCTCCAGCCTTTCAAACATCATTCCTCAGGTCTCACCCAATAAGCTACAATTTTCAGTTAGACAGAACAGAATTTCAATGCTCTCAAGAGCTCTGTAAATGCAGGAGAGTGACATGCAGAACATCTCTTTATAACCTAAAGTCATACAGAGGACACAGGACTTGCCTGCCACAGGGGTGTTTCATCCGAGAAGACAGCCTGAATATATAATGCTATATCCACTTCATAGAACTAATATCCAGTTTATATGTGAAGTGTGCTTTTTTTCTCCAAAGTTGAAATATCTTCTCATATCCAAGCTTAATGTGGATGGAGAACTACAAGAAAGCCATTTGTAAGCTGATTTCCCCCAAAATTGTTAACGGATGCTAAGTTTAGAATGGCATACTACCCATACTACTCATACTATTTCTGCCATATCGGTCAATGTCAGAAATAAGACTAGTATAGTAGTATGCCATTCCGAAGTTGAATACTTTGTGTGTTGAATACTATCCAATGGCAGACAAGGTAAGTGTTGGAGAAACCTGTTTGAAAACAATTGTTTTTCAATTCCGTTGGCCATTGTATACTGCACAATATGCTATTACTCCATTCTGAACACAGCCCATATCTACATCCACTAAGGGCCTGTGAAATAAGCATTTACTTCACTTATAATAAGATGGATTCTTATTCATTCATGCAGTTGCCACAAACAGGTGACAAAAATGTATACCCTTCATTTAAAAACAGCTGCAGAGTCAATGTAGCTTATAATACAAACTCCTTTACAGCACCTATGGACCTTATAGATCAATACAGGCTGTGTGGGTCCTTAGCATCATTAAGAGACCTACAAACACAGCCGCTAGAGCTCAGCTGCACATTCAGAACTGTTGTCTTTGAAATATCTTGTCACAATAAAGATTGCATTTGTAGTTGCGACAAGTCTTATTTTGTGGTTCAGATGCACCGCTCTCTAATTACACTCATTAAGAGCGGTGAGCTCACAATCGAACCATTATCCCTCAGAGAACAGGGTGCTCATTGCGCCTCATTATCATTATGGCTTCTTGTGTTACCACCTTTGATTTCAATAATACGTCTCTCAGGGGCCATAGGCTCCGATATAACCTGGCTGTCCTATGGGATTTCCGGGGCTTATTAGCTGTCCAAGGAAACAGTGCAAACAACACATGAAGCCTTATCTGGGAACAGTCTAAAAAAAACATCAAGAAAATCATGAAAAACTGAGTAAGGGATAAGAAGATGAGCCTGCTGAATATAAAATATCTTAAACCAGCCTTATGTGGTCAGGCTGGAATGGTTTGCTGGTTTTAGAGGGGTTTTGGGCACTTGTCAGCTGATCAGGGTTGAAGACCAGTTGATCGACCAGCTTAACCAGTTGAATACCATCTTGGCCAGTCTTGGAAACCAGCTAGAGTACCTTAAACCAGCTAAGACCAGCTTAGGCTGGTTTAAAGGGATAGTTTACACAAAAGATACAGTTCTGTCATCATTTACTATTGATATAGATATAGAAAATACACATCATTTATTGTACACCCCTCTCCGCCTCTGCCAGCTCAGCACAATGAGAAAAAAATTATGTTTCGAAAGATTTCTCAAGCTTGGAGAACATCTGCCTGCCTTGCCTCCCATCTCATATTGAGGCATCGCTGTTATAAAATATTTTATTAGATTTTTCTTTACTCTGTGGATTTTAGTCTAGGTGCAAACCAAGACTAAAAAAAAAATTTTTTTTATAATGGCAGAGGCTATATATAGGTCTTTAAAACTATAAAGGAATGATTTAAAATAATTCAGTCAACCACATCTTTGCACTTTCCTGTCATCAGCACTTTCTTTGTTAATGAATATGAATATGAATTCATGCAAGCTACAGTAAGCATGGGGTGTTTTCCTGTTGACAAAGCTCTCAAATAGATGAATGTAAAGAAAAGAAAATGTCCTATGTTAAACTAAACGGCATTGTAGATGGTGTAAACATAAAAGAGAACAACAAATATACATTTTTGCTCAAAGAACAGTTTTCTAATTTATACTAAGTGTTTGTACTAAGAAACCAGTTTTCCATTAACATAATTATCATTTATCAAATAAAGTATGAATCAGCACATATGCTTGAATATACAGTACTACATTTTTAAAGCTGTTTTAAAGTAATTGGTTTGCTTGGCTTTATAAAGTAAATCTAATTAGCTTTTTTGAACGAAGTGAAAATTTTACAGTGCACTCAGAAAGTATTCAGACACCTTCATTTTTCTTTACATTTTGTTATGTTTAGCATGTTCTGCTAAAATGCTTTAAAACATTTTTTATCAATCTACACTCCATACCAATAACGACAAAGCAAAAAACAGATTTTTGATTACATTGCAAATTTATTAAAAAGAAAAAACTGAAATATTACATTCAGACCTTTTGCTATGACACTTGTGCTCAGGTGCATCTCATTTCTCTGGATCATCTTTGAGATGTTTTTACAATTTGATTGGGTTCCACCTTTGGCAAATTCAATTGATTGGACATGATTTGGAAAAGCCCACACCTATCTATATAAGGCCTCACAGCTGAAAATGCATATCAGAGCAAAGACCAAGCCATGAGGTCAAAGGAACTGCCTGCGGAGCTCAGAGACAGGATTGTGTTGAGGCACAGATCTGGGGAAGACTACAAAAAATTTCGGCTGTATTGAAGGTTCCCAAGAGCACAGTGGCCTCCATTATTCTTAAATGGAAGAAGTTTGGAACAACCAGGACTCTTCCAAGAGATTGGCCCAGCCAAACCAAGCAATTGGGGGAGAAAGGCCTTGGCAAGAGAGGTGACAAAGAACCCGATAGTTACTCTGGTTGAGCTTCAGAGATCATGTGTGGAGATGGGAGAAACTTGCAGAAGGACAACCATCATTGCAACACTCCACCGATCTGGGCTTTATGGCCGAGTGGCCAGACGGAAGCTTCTCCGCAGAGCAGGACACATGAAAGCCCAATATAAGCGATATAAGCATAAATAGCACAATACATAGGGTTTAAATGATAAATCCTCACATTAAATTCAAACAGAAATGACTGCCTGTATATGCGCTCTGCCCGTGCTGGTTCACATTTCCATGTCATGTGTGTGGAACTGCTGCATTTAAATAGCCTCATTGGGATGCCTTGGTTTTTAAATGATTTAAAAAAAAATTGATTCTAAATGAGAACACCTCCTTGTTCTGACCCCCCCTCCCCCCATTTTTTAAGTCATGGAAAGAAGGATTATTTATATTTTTATATAATAATATGGCCTGTGCGGCACGGTGGTGCAGCGGTTAGCACTGTCGCCTCACAGCAAGAAGGTTGTGGGTTCAAACCCTGGTTGCCCCGGCCTTTCTGTGTGGAGTTTGCATGTTCTCCCCGTGTCTGTGTGGGTTCTCTCCGGGTACTCCAGCTTCCTCCCACCATCCAAAAGACATGCAGGCTAGGTTAATTGGTGTCTCCAAAAAAAATTGCCCTAGGTGTGGATGTGGATGTGGATGTGGAGGTGAGTGTGAGTGTATGTCTGTCTATGTGTGGCCCTGCGATGGACTGGCGACCTGTCCAGGGTGTCCCCCGCCTTTCGCCCAATGTTAGCTGGGATAGGCTCCAGCCCCCCGTGACCCTGTACACAGGATAAGCGGTTGACGATGGATGGATGGATGGATGGAATATGGCCCTGTGGGCTAAGCCCTGGATGACACTGAAGTCTAGCGATGCCCCTGCCTCAGACTGGGCCAAATGTTCACCTTCCAACAGGACAATGACCATTAGCACACAACCAAGGCAACGCAAGTGTGCCTTAGTGACACCTCTGTGAATGTCCTAGAGTGGCCCAGCCATTGCCCGGACTTGAACCCAAACGAACATCTCTGGAGAGACCTGAAAATGGCTGTCCTCTGACGATCCCCTTCCAACCTGACAGAGCTTGAGAGGATCAGTATAGACGAATGGCAGAAAATCCCTATATCCAGATGTGCAAAGCTTGTCGCATCATACCCAAAAAGACTTGAGGCTGTAATTACTGTCTAAGGTGCTTCAACTAAATACTGAGTTAAGGATCTGAATACTTATATCAATGTGATATTTAAGTTTTTTCTGTTGAATAAATTTGCAAAGTTATCAAAAATCTGTTTTTGCTTGTATGGAGGTATGGAGTGTAGATTGATGTGAAAAAAAAAAAAAATTTAAAGCATATTAGCATAAGGCTGCAGCATTACAAAATGTGAAACAAATGAAGGGGTCTGAATACTTTCTGAATGCAGTGTACTTTACTCTTTAAGTTTATTATATTTAAAGACAGAATTGCATTGATTTGTTTGCGTTACTATAGACTTAAGTGAATGTGTAGTACACTTGGGAAATGTTATCAATTACAACATGCAAATTCCAGTCCACTTTACATTAATATAAGTTTGGAAAAATGTACAGATTTTTCTCTTATGGAAAGAAATTGGTACTTTATTTACCAAAGTGGCATTCAACTGATCACAATGTATACTCACGACATTAATAATGTGAAAAATTACTATTACAATTAGAATTTTTTTTTCAGAACTTCTTAAACTACTTCAAAGAGTTCTCATCAAAAAATAATCCACTTGCAGCAATGACAGCTTTGCAGATCCTTGTTATTCTAGCTGTCAGTTTTTCCAGATACTCAGGTGACATTTCACCCCACACTTCCTGTAGCACTTGCCATGGATGTGACTGTCTTGTCGGGGCACTTCTCACGCACCTTACAGTCTAGCTGATCCCACAAAAGCTCATTGGGGTTAAGATCCATAACACTCTTTTCCAATTATCTGTTGTCGATGCCTATGTTTTTTCTTTGCAATTCTTCCCATAAGGCCTCCTGAGTCTTCTCTTTACTGTTGTACATGAAACTGATGTTGAGCAGGTAGAATTCAATGAAGCTGTCAGCTGAGGACATGTGAGGCATCTATTTCTCAAACTAGAGACTCTGATGTACTTATCCTCTTGTTTAGTTGTACATCTGGCCTTCAACATCTCTTTCTGTCCTTGTTAAAGCCAGTTGTCCTTTGTCTTTGAAGACTGTAGTGTACACCTTTGTATGAAATCTTCAATTTTCCAGCATTGTATAGCCTTCATTCCTCAAAACAATAATTGACTGATGAGTTTCTTGAGAAAGCTGTTTCCCATTTTCCATTTATGACATAATATTGACCTTAAGACATGCCAGTCTATTGCATACTGTGGCAACTCAAAAACAAACACAAAGACAAAGTTAAGTTTCATTTAACGAAAGTTTCATTCAATTGAGTTTGATATAATGCAAAGTGATTTTCTAGTACAAAATGAGCAATTTAGCATGATTACTCAAGGATAAGGAGTTGGATTGATGGCTGCTGGAAATGGAGCCTGTCTAGATTTTATCAAAAATGACTTTTTTTCAAATAGTAATGGGGCTGTTTTTTTTTTACATCAGTAATGTCCTGACTATACTTTGTGTTCAGCATCAGTTGAATGCCATTTGATGTGTTAAAGTACCAATTTCCATCTGAAACAAACTTTGGCCACCAGTATATATACGTATATACGTGTATATATATATATATATATATATATATATATACACAATAAGGTCTTTAAATAGCCTATTTTCAAAGTATAGACTTCAAACCTGAAAGAGCGCAATAAAGATTTGATGATAGTTATGGATTCTCTGCATAATTATTTTAAAGATGCAACCTAACCTTTAAATACATGTTCGATGAGATGCAGATATTCTTGGAGGTGCATTGAGAGGAGAATGTATTTCTAAATTCCCTTGGGAGTGAAAGCGAAATATGAGGCCAATGTGAGAGACGGGCACTGCAGAATCACCTGAATCCCCAGTTAATAATGAGTCTGCAGAGGCTCAAGTGAATATGGCAGAACTAACCTAGTGGATTGATCCAAACCGCCATGGAAAAAGTCTTAAAAGCTTTGGGATTTGATTGATGTTTAATGGTAATAAATTTGTCAGCATTTAATTATTATTCTTCCAGTTATTTCAGAGCTTAATTCTTTTTCAATCATTACTTCACAATGTCTGTAATTAACTTGTATCTATCTATCTATCTATCTATCTTTTCTTTTTTTTATATATATATCTTGGTAAATCTGTGACATTCCATCTACATGTTTGTCTTACTGTACAGTAGATAGCAAAGCCTGCACACTTTACCATAGGTAAACGAACAACAAGAGTAGGCAAACATAGGCACGAACATGAAACGTCACATTCAACAGCAATCGACAAGGACTGAACAAAGAACCAGGTTTAAATACAGGAGGGAACAAACAAGGGAATGAGGGACACCTGGAGGAAACAATCAGCTAAAGATAATCAATCAGGGAACACCAATGATACAAAGAAACTACAGAGGACTACAAAAACCAAACAGGAAACAGGAACTAAACTAAACTTCAAAATAACGGTACAAAACAAAAGACAACAGGGAACATGACAGCATAAAAGAAACTACAAAGGACTACAAAAACCAAAACAGGAAACAGGAACTAAACTAAACTTCAAGATAACAGTACAAAAAACAAAAGACAACAGTGAACGCGACAGCACACACATGCGCACACAAAGCAATATAGAAAATCTTTATATAAATGTAAATCTTGACTTTAATGGCTAAATATGACTTTATAAATATTAATTTTTCTCTCTATTACTCAGACCCTGCTATTTTATCAACAAACTTTTACTATAACTTTATCTTTTAAAAAAATATATACATTTTAACACTTGTGTTACAGACCCACTAACAGAGGCTCCACGGTAGCTCATCTTGAACTTAGAGTTGGAGGACTGTCATTCAAGTCAAGCCATGAACAATCACTGACGCGTGACAGGACAGAGTCAAAGCAGTGACATAAAATGACGTGGTTGCTCCAGATAATTTGCTTTTTCATTTCGCTTCTGCATTTTAAAACACTAATGTTTAGGCTTAGGCGTTGATTAGGTAAGGATGTCTTTTTTAATGTTACATTTACATTTTAAAACACTACTGGTTTGGTTCAGGCAAAGGTTTTAGAGTAGGGAGGTATGTTTTAATCATTAAAGCATCCATCTAAGATTCACATTTAAACCTTGTCTGAAAACGACACAATTGATCTCGCTTTTGGCGCCCCCAGCTGGACATTTCACTGGAAAACTGCAGCCAAGTGTATTATATGGCACCTAAATTTTGAATTGCAAAAATGTTGTCATGTTCACATAAATTTCATGAGATCAGGCTGAAATAATAAAAAATAATAGTAAATAAATCTGCGGGTGGTGAAATATTTACATCGGCCATTGATATTAATGTTGCTTTTAAAAATTCTATCTTGATCTTTACAGTTCCACATCTTTGTCTATCAATGAAGATATAAGACATTTTGTGGAACAATTAGAATTCCCTAAACTGACGACTGAGCAAAAATATTCTCTTGATTCTGAGATAACCTTGGAGGAGCTTGAGGAGGTAATGACTACAGGCAATGACTACAGGCCCGGACCATACATCCTCTTTTTCGAACCTTAAAAAAGTGTCTGGCAGAATTTCAAAATTTGCTAAAATATCCGTGAAATTTAACCCCACTTTGTAAGTCCCGCCTTCTCGCACACCAATTGGTCAATTATAAGAGGCTTGCAGAAACTATTGGCCAAATTCCTGCCTGTCAATCTCTCCGCAAACGCGCAAAGCGCTGTTGTGTTCGGCATCAAACAGTTGCTTGACAGTAGCAGTAAATGACAGCTGAGTCTGAGCAAGTGATTTAGAAGCACACATTAGCTCTGCGAAGCATAAAGGCTCAGCAAAAGTTAAACGTTCATCAGGTACATACAAAGCCTTGGTGGATTCAGGTTGTAATAAAACCTCTATTCATCAATGCTTGGTTCAAAATGGGGCATTGATTACAAATAAATGTATATATATATATATATATATATATATATATATATATATATATATATATATATATATATATATATATATATTTACACTTTTTTTTGTCTTATTGTGTATTTCTATACATACTTTTATTTTCTATTCACTTTTTAGTTTTATTCTATTTTTTTTTATTATTATCTCTCTCTTGTTGTTGTATTGTTTGTGCACTGGAAGATTCTGTTACCAAGACAAATTTCTTGTATGTGTAAACATGCTTGGCATAAAAGCTCATTCTGATTCTGATTCGAACTGGTTAAGACTAGTTAAGAATTAGGACTCCAAGCAAGATCAGTGTTGGTTGACTAATCGGTGTGTGGGTTGTGCTATACCAAACAAGGATGCCCCAACACTACCGGAGCTGATGGAGACAGGATAAGGAGGAATGACAACTGTTCTGGATGATTCCCGGAGATAAACGTGACCGGCTTAGTGGAATGACTGATGAGTGGTGTTCCTCTCAGGGTATGGGCGTTAATAGGTTCATCCAACTGAAATGTGGGAAGTCGCCATTTGGATGCTAATTCAAGGTCCATAAAATTACCCTCAGCGCCCGGAGTCAATCAAAGCAGAAACAGTATGACAGGCCGAACCAAACTGCAGTCGAGCCGGAAGAAGTGTCCGAAGTCCAGGGGATTAATCCAAAGGTGTTGGGCTTGCCAGTAACCCCTATCTTACCGACGAGCAATGTCATTTAACATTTAGCAAGGTGACCCGGGGCAGCACAATACAGACACAGTCCATTAATAAGGCGCACCTGTTTCTCCCTACGGGAGATTGAGTCATGTAACTTGCATGGGTTCATTATCAGGTAAAGGTTCAGGTGAGTAGGCTGGCGAGGCAGAGCAGGCAGGATGATCTACCGCCATAGCAGGTGAAAGCAGCATCGGTGGTGATGGCGACGTAGATAGAGGCGTTGATCAACTCGAATAGTCAAACCCACCAAATCATCAAAGCATGGAGGTAAATCCAATGATTAAATCTCGTCCAAAAATTTAATCAGAAAGCCCGTGCAGAAAGCGATCTCTCATAGCGTGATCATTCCATTCACAAGAAGCAGCAAGAGTGCGAAACTCGATCGCATATTACGCAACACATCTGTCTCCTTGATCAAACACTTGGCGGAGCTCCGAAATTGATATGAAGTGCAGCAGGGATGTCGGTTGCCCCACATAGCAGTGCGCCATTCACCGGCGTTACCGGTGAGGAGTGTAATGACACAAGCCACCTTCATGGTGTCCGAGGCGAACATGGAGGGTTACATAAAGAACAAGGAACACTGTGAGATGAATGTGCTGCAGGATTCAGCCTCACCTGAATACGGGGTAGTATATGGAATGCAGGCTTCAAAACGTCCAGAATACACAGAAGTCGTGGAGGAAATCTCCCGTGGAGATACAGGAGTCGAAGATGGGTGGAACTGTTGCACATAGGTGGAAAGATCGGTGAGACATGAGGCCATTGCCTCCAAAGCCTGGTTAGCGGCACCGTTCTGGCCTTGCTGACGTCCCAGCAGAAATCCCTGTTGAGAAAGGGCAGAGCGAAGAGTGGAATCCTCTGCTGGGTCCATGTTGTGGTCAGATTATTCTGTAATGTGTAGGTGCTGGATAGAATGACCCAGGAGCAGAAGTAACAGTTCCAACAAACAAACAAACAAAACAAAAAACAGGATTTGGTGTCTGTTATCATCACAAGGAAAGGAAAGAATTGCATTCACAGTATATTGAAGGGCCATTTATGATGATTACAGCCTACTTATTTTTATTACCAGAGGGAATTACAGAGGGAAAAATCTGCATCCATTTCCTACACACTCTGAAGCATACTGAACACAAACGAAGACAAATGTTTGATGCTTTATGCATTGATACCAGAATATAGCACTTCAAATAATTATCTAGGAGTTTTGAAATGTTTGCTGCTGTGCAAATCTGCTACTTTTCTCTGAAACAATATTTATTGAAACAACAGTACAAACTAAATCTTAATGTTGCAAGTGGCAATTTTCACAGCTGCAATGCTTTTGCCAGGGTGTTTCTATGCATTTGCTAAGGTGTTCAGTATATTTACTGTGTTGCTACGTGTTTGCTTACTCGTCAAATCAAAGTCCATCTCCAAGTCTCTGTGATATTCTGGTCCCTCTGTTCCCTGAACGAAATTATTTTCAAATTCCTAACTTTAAGTAGTACGTACTAATGATGCCTTTACCTTTACAAACACCACAAATGATAATTATAAAAGCATTTCATGGGTTAGAATTGTTTTCAACTTCACTTAAGGTCAAATGCCAAACCTTATAATGCCTAAAGGACTGGAAAAGATCTAGTCACAAGAATATTGATTTGTTTCTAGGAGACTTTACATCAATGTCTGAGATGCACGTACACATGCTTGCACACACACACACACACACACACACACACACACACACACACACACACACACACACACACACACACACACAAACACACACAAACACACACACACCATTCCATGAAATTACATTTGTACAAATCTGCAAGATGCAAGATGCAGAAATCAGGTTTCCTGGTCTGGACTGGAAACTTTCTGGTCTGCATCATGGTTTCTCTTGGAAGTTTATGCCTTTTGAGTTCCACCTAATTTAATTGGGCTGAAATGTTATGTTAATATATCTTGGCTAATTGTTTGTCCTCCATCAGACATAAAATGCAGCAAGGAACGAGGCAACATTATGTGGGCTTCTGAATACTTTTTAAATGGCATAGTACAACTGCTAATGCAGACGTACGGACAATGAGAGTTCTGCTATTTCATTTTTAAAGTGATCAAACCAACAATATTTACCTGGCTAACAATAAAACAGGCAAAACACACTAGTAATTACACTGTAGCAACCACTCAGAACACCCAGCGAATTTGGCATCACTTTTTCTAGAAACTCGATAATCCTCATCTTCCTACTATATATGTCACATACATACAGTGCACTCTTTGTTGTAGTTTTTAGTGGTAAGACAAAATGTAATGTGCCTTTTGTTTAATGTTACCTTGATCACCTCTCAATGATGCCATGTAAAGTTAGTAAGCAAATCACATCAGTTTGTTACTGCATTCTTTGGCCTTGTTACTATTTCCTGCAGTACACCACGGCAAAATCACCTATACGATCCCATATTAACAACCCCAGGGTAAAGCATAAGACACATTTACTGCTGAGTAAACAAAGATAGCATGATAATCTTCTTAGGTGGACTGGCTTAATGCATTATTCATAAGGGAGAATAATGAGATGGGAGATAATATTGCATAAGTGATCAGTTAAATAAACAACTCTGCATTTAAAAATATAAATCATTTTTAACCCTCCCACTATCATTAATGTATGCTGTACATCAAGGCACATAAACGAAATCTAGAACAAAGACAAAATATTGAGTGACACCTCATAGTTAATTAAATATAAATTGTTCTTCACGATTCCAAACATAATACACACCTTACATTTTTTGAAAAATGCCAAGATGAGTATTTTAGTACTCTCATTGCTATCTAGAAAGGAAAATTGAGATATTAAAGAGATTTTGTGGTTTTTGTTCCTTCGGGTAATTCTAGCTTTAAAACTTCTGTTTTTGTTGTTTCTTTGGCAGCTTGCCATGGCATTCCAGCTTTTCATGATTGACCCCTAAGCAAATCATCTGATAAGACTCTGATTATTTATTTTAATCTAAATTAATTAAAAAAGAACTCCCATGAGACTAACCCTCTTTCAGAAGAGGATAACATCTCCATGACTGAATAAACGGTGTTGGCTAGCAGGTGTGCCAGAGCTGATCAGCCACAACACAGTATCTTAATTTGAATTAATAATTTTAAATATACAATTTTATTTTAAGATGTTATTCATTAATATTCAAGCATTGGTGCTTTGTTGCACAATGCTTTGAATAATTACACAGAATTGTTATAACTGTCTATGTTACTGTTGTAACCTCCTGAGACTTTGCGTCGAGTGAAGCGACACTACGAGACTTTCTTGAAGGCCTCGGTTACCTCTGAACTTTTGAAAAGGCCAATGAAAATTTGGCAGACAGAATTTGCATGTCCCTCCCTGGACATACGGGTATAAAGGGAGGGAATTGTGCATCTGTTCGTTCAGGTTTTGCACTGAGGATCCGAGAATAAGGTTCGGCCATTGCAGTGGCTCGGTTCAGCGTCGTGGCAAGGGGGACACAACGTCACGTTCCCTCCATCAGGGAATGGAGGTTAAAATAGTAACTTAGATGGTCGAGTGAAGCGACACTAGGGGTCCCTATTCAATCATGCCATGCGCTGAACTGTGTACATGCGCTGCTGATGCAGGTGCGGGCAGGCAGTTGCGTGCCAAAGCAACAAGCTACGTCAGACTGCACGTACCATTCCCCAACGCCCAATAAAAATCTTTTTAAAAACTTTTTAGGTTCCCAGCATCCTGAAGAGGGGGTGCCATTGGCCAGTGCCCACGAGGATGCCACACTTCACGTTGAGTGTGCTCAAACCCAAAAGGGGGTGGGCATGGCCTGGGTGTAAGCAGAGCCCGGACCCGAGGAACCAATCGACTAGCCGTGAAGTTTGCGGGGAGAATGGAAGGTTCCAGTCCAAGCCACACTGGTGGCAGCCCGGGCAAGCATGTCGGCCATCTGGGCGTCAGCCTCAGACTGGGCGTGCCGACCCGAAGGTGGCAGTCCAGTCGAGTCTTCTGCGTCAGATGCCGGAACGCTCTCCGATGCAGCGGCGAGTTCATCATCCAGCTCGGGGGGCTCGAGGGAGTAAACAGACTCGAACGGAAGTCAACGAGCATGCCGGGGGGCGGGTGGTTCGTTGGGATCTACCCGCCAAAACCGAGCCCGCTGCCATCCCCAAATCGCCTCAGTGTGATCGCGGCCCAGACACACAAGGCAGCGTCTATGACCATCAGAAGTGGAGAGAAATCGACCGCATCCAGGATCTACACAGGGGCAGAATGGCATCTTTACAAACACGCGTCCTGAAAAGGACGTTCAACACCAGCTGTGTATTGCTCTTTTAGAGAAAATAAACTCTTTTACAAATATTCTCTTTTAGCAGCGCTGTCGAAGCGCCCAGAGGCCAAGCTGCCCTGCCATGCAGAGAAGGAGAAAGCCGCTGATATGCGCCGTAGATCCAACAGCATATGCTCTGCGGAGGTGAGTGGAACAATCGCACAACTGCTCGGCTCCGAAGAAGAAAATCTGAATGAACAGATGCACGATTCCCTCCCTTTATACCCGTGTGTCCGGGGGAGGGACATGCAAATTCTGTCTGCCAAATTCTCATTGGCCTTAACTCAAGTTTAGAGAACCGAGGCCTACTAGAAAGTCTCCTAGTGTCGCTTCACTCGACATAACGTCGAAGTGAGCGACAGACGGGGAACTATACGTTTTCCACTTTTAGTCATAGATTTAAATCCAACATGACTTCTACTTAATTTATATATATTATTTTCATGTCAATTAGGTTTATTTTGGTTTCAATGTTGAGAATTTCAGTCCCAGGTGAACACCTGGTGATATTTTCCCAAGGTGTGGATTCATTTATAATTTATGAATCAGAACAAAAGAGCATGGCAGACACAATTTTTTATTCAATGTTTTTCAATATTTTTAATGTAAATTTACATTTAAATTTGAGGCACTAATATCAGCACATAGTCATGTTGATGCATTTGCACATCTGAATGTGTATTGTCACGCATATACTATTTGAACAAGTTGAAATGCAATTTTGATGTCCACTTATGCTAATGGAGCCAATCTTGGGTTTCGTTTTGTTAATTTCAAGTCTAAACATGAGAGTCTATGTTCCCCAAACAGTAATAGTGGCCTTCTGCTGTCATTTTCCCACTGAATGCTCACAATGAGAGAAAATTCTATGCCGAGATGAGAATATATTTCTTAGAAGAACTTTTCAAGAAACATTCAAAAGATATATATAAAAGAGAGGCTTGTTCTTGCTTTTTAATTTAACAGGAGTAGCGTAAGTGTTGCACTGAATTAATATTTTTGCTTTGGGTGTTTCATGCCATTTTCTGCAACTGAAAAAGACTCTACAGGGAAGAAAAATCACAAATGAGACTTAATTCATATCAAATGGGTTTTTTATATCAAAAAATAAGATTAATTAGAGATTGGAGCCTTTTGCTTAAGTCTCTCACATTTATGATGTTCTGAAAAGATTTTGAGATTTTTCTTTAAATTTAAGATTTCAAGAAAAGGAATTTCACATCTCCTCCAAAGTTTCAGAATAGATTTCAGCTTCAGAAGCCATGTGGAAGGGATCATGTTAACATGAGCTCAGATGAACATCTTGCCCGGAGAGCAATTATTTTTGCTTAAGAGGATAGTTGTCTCTAATTCACCATTTTTTATTCTTGAGTTGTTTAGTTTGCTAAGGCCTTTGAAATTGAGTTGTTGTATAACAGCTTTTAATTGGCGCATGATGTTCAAATAAGCAACCTCTGTATTTGATTAATAGTGTTTTCTTTCTAATGGACATTGTGTGAACTGAACTAGTGTGGGACGATTGAGTCATTAGGCAACAGCGTGGCACTGTCACCCATCAAACCAACTGGCTTGTGCAATCGTCTAATGCATGTACAAATAGCTATGCTTTGTCATTTAGTCTGGATGTTGAGAGATAGAAAAATAAAGAAATTAACAAAGAAAGGAGAAGGAAAGAACGTATGAAAGAATGAAAGTGAGAAAGAGTGAAAAAACGTGTGAGAAAAAGGGCAATAGAAAAGAGCAAAAGAAACACTAAAGAAAGAATGAAAGAACAAAAGAGCAAAAGAAAAAGCAAGAGCGAAAAAAGAGAAGTAATGACCAAAGGAAAAATGTAAGTGAGAAAGAGAGCGAGAATGACAGAAAGAGCAAAAGGACGAAGAACGAAAGCAAGGAGAGCGAAACAAAAAACAAGAATGAAAGAAAGAGAAAAAAATATATTCTCATAAATTTGCATTTGAGGAGGGACCCAATAGCAATATCTATGGGCCAGAATTGGTACAGTGAGCATACACCCACAACTCCCTAGCAACTGCATGTCCCTTGACAACCACCCTCAATATCCTAGCATGTGATTGTTTCAAATAATTAATAAAATATCAAAATCTAGTTTGAGATTTATGCTTGTGTTTCAATTTGATAATTCTTTAGATAACATATAGTTTCCCAAAGACCGACCTTTCAAGAAATTCTCATCACCCAAAATGCATCAGATGTGAAGTATCAGAAAGACAAACATCTGTCCCCCCACTCCTTGAGTTTAAGTGAAGCTGAATTTGTGTTTCACATGAGCAGAAGCTGCTTTTCAACATCCTGTCCCATATCACTGGTTTATTTCCCCGCAGCAGACACCATGCAGTACAGAGGCATGCATTAATTGTAATTTCATGCCAAGCTTCCAGCAGCTCTTTAACAAATGATTTATGTAGAAATGAACCAAATGGGTTTACATAATGGAGGATAACCTTTGACTGAACACACTGGAGTAAACTAGATAAGTAATGCAGAAGAAGTAAATTCAGACAGCATCCATAAATAACAACTCTTAATGGCATCTGCGATGCATCTACACAAAAAACTAGATCCAGTATATAAACAGAGTCTATGAAAATGTACTTAACTCACAGCAAAAAGATTCTACCAGCCAATCTTTAGTGATAGTACATTGAAAAATATTGTTTTAGGTATTTATCATATTTTAAGATTCTCAGAATTCAATAAATGTAAAGCAATGAAGTCTACAAAGACAAATACAAAGTAGATTTTCACATTTTCCAAAGAAAATGTGAGTGGCACCTGTCTGTGCTAAACTCACTGTCATGATGCTAGTGTATTGTGGGTGGTTACTAGATGGTTGTTTACTGGCCAAAGTTAAACTTGCTTATCCCCAAAGTCCCTATGATATTCTGGTCCCTACATATTTACATTTATGTTTTGGCAGATGCTTTTATCAAAAGTGACTTAAGGGCCATTCAAACTGAATGCATACCTGCTCTAAAAAGCCACTACTGGAGCAGAACAAAGGTGTCTCAAGACAAATTTTTAAGAGCTGAAGATGTTTTCTTAACTCGACCACCATCTAAAATCACAGCACTCCTGTTTGACATGGTTAAGGAAACAGCAATCTATGACACAATTGTAAAAGGCATCTCTCTAGAGTTGTTTGCATTGAAAGCAAAAAGACAAGCAAAACAAATGTAAAGAAAGAGGGAAAGAAAGAGAGTGGAAGACAGAAAGAGCTGGAGACCCAAAGAGTGAAAAAAACAAACAAAAGAAAGATAATAAGATAGAGAGCAAGACAAGCAAAATAAAGTGAAAGAAAGAAAGTGGAAGAGAGAAAGAGCTGGAGACCCAAAGAGTGAAAAAAAAACTAAAGAATGATCAAAAGACAGAGAGCAAGACAAGCAAAAAAAGTGATAGAAAGAGAGGGGAAGACAGAAAGAGCTGGAGACCCAAAGAGTGAAAAAAAGAAAGATAAAAAGATAGCGAGCAAGACAAGCAAAAGAAAGTGAAAGAAAGAGGGAAAGAGAGTGGAAGACAGAAAGAGCTGGAGACCCAAAGAGTGAAAAAAAACTAAAGAAAGATCAAAAGACAGAGAGCAAGAGCAAAAAAGAAAGTGTGAAAGACAGAAAGCAAAAGAGAGTGAAAGAGTGAATGAAACAACAAAAGAGTGAAAGAAAGAGGGAAAGAAAAGAGTGGAAGACAGAAAGATCAAAAGAAAGAGAGCAAGAGCAAAAAAGAAAGTGTGAAAGACAGAAAGCAAAAAAAGAGTGAAAGAAACAACAAAAGAGTGAAAGAATAAGTATGTAGAGCAAAAGCTAAATAAATAGCATAAGAAAGAGTGGAAGCCTGAAAGAGCGAGAGCAAACGAAATAATGATTGAAAGACAGAGTGAAGACAAGGTGAAAAAGTGATTGAATGAGTGAAAGACCAAAAATGTGAGTGCCTGCCTGTGCAAAACTCACTGTTATGATTCTAGTGTGTTGTGGTTTATTGGCCCAAGTCAACCGTGCTTATCACCAAAATGCTATTCTGGTCCCTATATATTTACATTCATGGATTGGGCAGATGCTTTTATTAAGTGAGTTTTATCAAGAGCGAACTATCCCCATATGAACAACAGTAATGCTTCCTTAGCAAGCACCACTAATTAGAAAAGCCTTTAATGTCTACTTGGAGCTACAGTATAAACAACCACCTTTGAAGCTGTAATTACATTTCACAGAGAGCCCTACCTGACGCATTAACTCCAGCAAATGTGTGCCAAAGAGCCACCATCCTTGACTCTTAACAGTACGTACGGGGAAAAGTAGCCAGACATATGCATGAATTAAGCATCTTTTGCATCCCTCATAAGTGTTTGTTCTCATCATTATAAAAATTAACCCAGCAGCCCTCATAATCAACACGTTTGCTTCTGCAGTCTGTGTACAAACACTTTCCACATTGCCCTGTTTGGCAACATCTGTTTCTGACGCTTCAAAAAAAGGAAGGGACACTTGAGACATGAAGCACCGTTTCAGAAAATTAAAATGCAACTGGAAGCATGTAAATATGAACAGCTGCATACAGCAGATGTAATGAAAAGAAATCAAAGCATCACTGGGATACACATGGTTGCGTGTTTGTTTCACATGTGACCTCGTGTTAGGGCAAGGTTTGTGCAAGTGATAATGAATTACCAAATGTAAGAACTTCAAAGTTTTATGAAACGAGTTAGTCAAGGTGCTACAATAATATCATCTGATCATACTCAGCTTAATCGGGTCAAATATCAGCTATTTAAACATGAAAATAAATATTTTTGGGAACTTTGATAAAGGTAAACAAAGAAAAGTCATGACTTGGAGAAAAAAAAGAAGAAATATTCTGCACTATTTCTAGATCACTACTTCATCAAATAAGAACATTTGTGACATTGATCATATTAACTCCTTTGTACAGACGATCAGATTTCCTTGATTCCATTAAAGCACACAAGATAGGAGTGGTGCTGGTGTAGTGGGCTAAAGCACATAACTGTTAATCAGAAGGTCGCTGGTTCGATCCCCAGGGCCACCACAATTGTGTCCTTGAGCAAGGCACTTAACTCCAGGTTGCTTCAGGGGGATTGTCCCTGATTGTCAAAAGATGACCTTTGAGACATTCTCAAATCACTGTAAGTCGCTTTGGATAAAAGCGTCTGCCAAATGCATAAAAAAAAAGAAAAAAAAGATGACCTTTGAGACATTCTCAAATCATGCTGGATAACATGGATCATCAGGTCTTGCACAAACTTGTGGAGTTCATGCCAGCTCAAGTGCATGCTGTAAATAATGTAAGAGTGGACACACCAAATAAATAATTAGGTATTTCATATTGATTTTCCATTTCAACTTCACTCAAACTGTGTACTGAATACATAATTTCCAATGAGTAAATTTCAATTCAATTAGAAAAATGCAAATAGATGCATTTTCAGTAGTGGTTTCAGACTTTTGGGCCCTACTGTAAATCTAACTACATTCAATAATCGGTCGAACACTTTCAGCTCTTTATTTTTTGTGTGTGAAAGGCAACTTTGGTTTCTGGTTATCATTCTAAGAAGACCTGACCAATTCGTAAACAACACTGGTTAAACCCTATCATGGTTATGTGGTTTTTAAGTCTTGAGAAAACTCTGATATCATTCCTCCAGCTCAAATAAGGCCATGGATTGTGAGAGAACAATTAGATGCAACCGTTTACTGCATTTATAGAGTCACATCTTATCTGTGTAAAGTCCTAAAACTAACTTTCAACCTTTTAATGAGAGAGTTTTTAGAAATGAATCTTTGAAATCCATCAACTGAGCGTGTTTGCACCGATTATGCTTAATAAGCCAACAGTGTGCATGGTCAAGTAAATGCCTTAAATGGCTTTCCTTTATCAGGGTAGGGTCATAAATGGTTTAAGCATAAACTGATCAACACATATAGATTTTTGCCCATTATCCCGATTTCGCATTTCTTGTGAATACATTCACCAGTGTTCATGCTTATCCAGTGTTCGCAAGTGTTTTGTGCAAATAGGTTTACATTTTGATGTCAAAAGCAGGGACTGATCTAGTGTTGCCATGTCTGCTTATTATTAGCTACTTGGAATTTTTTCATGAAGTCACTTCTATTTATTCAAATCACGAGCCAAGAAATCCTCGCTGTCATTCAGGCCATGGCCACACTATTCAGTTTATGTTTAAAAACTCATAAAGTTTTAACTCATAAACTCACTATGTTTCATAAAGTCTTTGTTTTGCAAAGTAAATGTTTATGGAGAAAGTCTCCATTTTCAATGCTGTTCCAGTATGGATGAGAGCTGTGAATGTAGCAAAATGTAAACACATAAAAAAATAAAAAAAATAAATACATATTAGTGTTGACGTGGCCTAAAAGCATGCTTCATCCATAGGAACAGTCTTCAAAAAGACCTTCCAGAGCAACCATTAGCAATATATACTTACAAAACGCATTAAAGGCATCTCTTAGTTTACTCACACTCCTGACATTCCAGATTGGAATTAATTAATTTTTTCTGCAGAACACAAATGAAGATTATTAACAAAATATATCCACTCTGTAGGTCCATACAATGCAAGCGAATGGGTGCCAACATTTTGAAGCTCCAAAATCCACATAAAGTCAGCATAAAAGTAATCCATAAGACAGCAGTGGTGTCCATTTCTTCAGACACAATATGATGAGTGTGGTTGAGAAACAGATCAATATTTTTTTATCATAAATTCTCCTCCCTGCCCAGTAGCGGGTGATATGCATGAAGAATATGAATCACCAAAAACAGAAGGTGAATGTAAAAGTGAAAGAGGAGAATTTATTGTAAAAAGGACTTAAATATTGATCTGATTCTCACTCACACCTATCATATCAATTCAGAAGATATGGATTTAACCACCATAGTACTTTTTGTTGCTTTTAAGAGAATTTTGGATTTTCAAAAATGCGGCACCCATTCACTTGCATGAATGGTCCAACAAAGCTGAGACATTCTTCTAAAATCTTCACTTGTATTCAGCAGAAGAAAGTCATACACATCTGGGATGGCATGATGAGGGTATGTAAATGATAAGACAATTAGCATTTTTGGGTGAACAATTCCTTTAATGTCTTTTCAATTATTTAATATTAATACATTATACTATAAAATGTTGCATGGATAACAATTTTTTTCTCATTTGAGTGCTTTACTTCATACATTTGTATGTTAATGTGGTGTATAAAATGAAAAGGTGAGTTTGCAATCAGTCTATTCAGTTTATTACTTGTCTGTTTGGAGTCGGTTATTCGCACACACCTGTAAGGGCTCAAACGCAGTGTCAAGAGCGTGCGGACGGTTTTATTTTTTAGAAATCCCGATGTGTGTGTGGGAAATTGCTTCTCTTGTCAGACACAATGATTTCAAATCTTATGTAAATGTAGGACTCTTACGTTGTTAGTCTTTTTTTTAAATAAAGTGATATTTAATCAGCGCATTGCTGTGCATGTTAACACACTAACTGTATTCAACAGATCCCAGAGAAAACGACAACGGACCATGCAAACCAATTTAAATTTTAAGATTCATGTAATAAAAAAAGAAATAGTATAATGCAGCTGCATAACAGATATGCAACATTACCACAACAGCATCATGAATATTTTAAAACATTCAGCTATCATAGACTTACAGTGGCCACTGGCTTACTCTGTGTGAGTGGTTTGATACAGTGAAATTACTCACCAAAATATGCAGCACACACTGACCAATATCATTTAAAAGCAAATCGAAAGTGCACAAGCCTTCTTGTGAGGGCACAGAAATAATACAAATCGTATCAAGAGGCATTCATTGGTGCATAATTCATTTACATAATTTTGCCCACTTTTATATACACACACAAAGACACTGGGAGAGGCTCTGATACACCAACCATCATTTTCAGTCCTTTTCCAATGTCAGAATCCATCAAATTAAACAATAATAGAGAGTCTGAGCAGACCTCTATCTTGAGAATGGATTTCAGGAAATCTGTTATTCATTAATTAAATCTTCGATATGAAAAAGATCCAAAACTGTCAGATGAAGAAACAGAAGTCAATGCCATGCTTTTTTTATTTTAAGCAGAGGATGTTCAGATTAAATTTCACAAGAATAGTTCATCTGAAAAGGCTTTAGCAAGTTCATAATTGATGTAACAATGTGCTATTAGTTAATGAATCATTCAGACTCTTTTTGTGAACCAGATCAACAGATAAATTGAAAAGATTTGACTTAAAAAACAATTCATTCATGAATTAGACATTGCTGCAGTACTTCTCTCAAGATCAGATGTCAGTCAAGAGTTTCAGTGAATGACGACTGACATTCAGTAAACAATCAAACAGCTTTAGAAGTCTTTGAATATGGTGCACAACTTTAATGGAATACTTTCATGATACTTCTGAATCTGTTTTGCAGCTTAAAAGCTCCAGTTCTCATTCATTGTAATTGCATGGAAAAGAGTGACCAGCAGATTCATCAAAACTTCCTTTTGAGTTCCACTGAAGAAAGTATTGTGGGTTCTTAACTCTTGAGGGTGAGTAAATGATGACAACATTTTCATTTCCTGATGAACCGTTCCTTTAATAGAGTTGTATATCTTTCTCTACGTCTCTCCGTTTGTCTCGCTCCCCAGAGATGGAAAGCCCCTCTTGGGCTTTAAGAGCTTGCAGCACTTTGCCAGGGAGGTGAATCTCTCTGAGATCTTCTCAGCTCCAGCTATGGGATCTCACAATGCACAGCCAGATTTGAAAAGAGCTGCATTGTCTTTGAAAGTACACTGGTTGGTCAGCACAACAAACATACTGAAGGCCAGGCCATCTCCAGAGAGACAGTAGAACAATCGTGTGCTGTGCTGATAAATGCAAAATGAAAATGGAATCCAAGTTGATCTCCTTTATTGATACTCGTCTGATCAGTTAAGCATGCATAATTTGTATAGAAAGAGGTCAGAGAACATGCTCAGAGAGTAATATTAGCAGTTATTCCCAATCTGGATACATTGCAAGTCATTGGGAATACTAAAAAGAATGAGAACATATTACTTGTGAATTTCAGAAATCAAGGTAACATGTCCTGGTCATATTTCACATCAAAATCTAAATATCACTTCATACTTTGCTTAAGGGTATAGCTCTGTCATCATTTACTCACCTTCATGTCATTCCAAATACACATGACTTACTGTGAGTTATCTAGAAAAATGTCTAAAATGCTCTTTTCATTAGATTGGAAGGCTGTCCTAGGTCCATGTCCACCTTTGTTGTGTGAAAAAGAGCAGCTTGGACATTCTGCTACATATCTCCTTTTTTATAGGATCATAAAAAAATTTTTTTGCAGGGATTGTTGGAGCCATTCCAGTTTAAATGTATAAATGTTTTGTTTGTTGTTTAACTAAATGTTGGTTTTCATTACGAAATTGTGATCTAGTATGGTTTTGTTTAGGGATTTATGCATTGATGACTTATCGACAGGGTGGTACCTAAATAAGAGAAGGACATGTAGGAGGGGAAAGGTGTGAGTGTGCCGAGCATACAGCTTTTCGACCTCATTTCTTTAAGATGCTTGGTGCATTTTGAACCTTATTTTTGTCTTTATCACCTTTTTTCTTTTTTTTAGATCATTATTAGATTTATATGTGCATCCTAAAATTCCTCAATCTTCTGCACGGGGTGGGAGGATTATTCAATTAAATGTATTTAATTTACTGCAATGCCAAACAGATAATGGTATATTATTTAAAATGTCAATCATGGTAGTATTTGTTTTCCTTCCTTTAATGTATACTTTATGATTTCTAAAATAGTATCATAAAGAACTCAAAAGTAAAACATCTGGATGCATTATGTAATTTGGAGGGACAATTGGTTAGTCGTAAAAATGTCAATGCACAATTCTTCTGGAATATTCTTTTCACTTTTGATTTTGAGGTGAAATAAGAGTCGGATATGTGATTTATCCTGTACTGAATCAACGTTCCTGTGCACTGTATAAAACAACTTTTACAAAGCACAATCTTTACATCTTTTACACAAAATCTTTTTGAAAGCTTTCCGGAAGTCCCTGTTAAAGACGGTATAGATGAGTGGATTTAAAGCACTGTTGCAGTAGCCAATCCAGAAGAAGAATTTGAAAAGTGGTTCAGGCAGTTCACAAGCTTTTGGACATATGGCCTGCAAACTGTAGCTGAAGAAGAACGGAAACCAGCAGACGACAAATCCTCCGATGACAACAGCAAGAACAAAGGTGAGACGCTTCTCCCGAACAATCATGGCCTTTCTCCTGGCATTTGGAGTTCCTGCTGGTTTTATGTTAGAAGAGGCCAATTGGCTGCCCTTTGGGGTTGCAATAATGTCCTTGTCCGTTTGAATCGGTGAGGAAGCTTGGTGTCCTGGCTCAAGCGCGCCCACATTGGAGGATGTCCCATTGGCATTTTGCACCCCCACCATGTCTAAATCTGAGCCAGAGCTTGAACTATCCTCGTTTTTGTTGTCTTTCTGTCTATGTGAGTGTTTTATCTGTTGCCGACTCTCAACTGGAGGCTGACTTGTGGAAGTTTCGCTTTTGGAGGTCAGCGGGGTAGAGGATCGGACAGCCAGATTCGGAGCATTCGCTTGGGCCACACTTCCTTGCTCTTTGCCGTTCTGCAGCAACTCTCCTTGGATGCCCAGTGGGATGGCACTTACGACATCCTTCCTGGACTCCCCTGGAGGACATCGGGTATGCTTTTTGGCAATCTGATAGATTCGAACGTACACCAGGATCATGATGAGGCATGGGGCGAAGAACGACCCAATGGAGGAGTAGAGGATGTACCATACCTCTTTATTGAGTTTGCACTCTGGATAGTTGCCTTCATTTGACGCCCGGGTCTTTTTCATCGACACCAACGGGGGGAAAGATATGACTGCGGCGATGAGCCACACCACCATGATGGCTCCTTTGATCCGGCGAGGGGTGCGCTGGCTGGCATACAGCACCGGTCGCGAGATGGACAGGTAACGGTCCAAGCTGATGGCGCACAGGTGCATGATGGACGACGTACAGAATAGCACGTCCAAAGCCAAAATGATCTCACACCAAACCGATTCAAAATACCAGTAGCCCATCAGCTCATTGGCCAGGGAAAACGGAATGATGAGGGTGGCCACCAGGATATCAGCTGCAGCCAGGGAGACCAGGAAGAGGTTCTGAGGTCCTCTCAGAGGACGGCACGTCAAGACGGCGATGATCACCAGAACGTTCCCGAAGATGGTGACGAGCATTATAAGTGTCATGGCTGTGGCAAATGCAGCGGTGGCTTCGGGGGAGTAAGGAGGACATTCTGGGATGGTGTGGTTGCACATTTGAATGCCAACACTGAGAGTTATCCAACTCTCTGGAGACGAAATCATGGTCATATCTGAGCAATTCTAATATAAACAGAGAAATACAGATGTTTTGATGTAGGCTTGTATCTCAATGTCCGCTAGCTCAATCCTTCCAAAAACATCTTTCCTTTTAGATATTCAGTAGAATGTGAAAATGGGCTCTTTATGGCAAAAAATGGCAATGGCCCTTGGCAAACCTCATAATAAAGCCATTACTTGAAATCCAGATATTTCGTTAGCATAAAAATCGTGCGTCTTGCCAAAAAAAAAAAAAAAAACTAATGCAAAACTATTTCACCACTGCGTACTGAAGTTAAACTAAATAAGCATAATTGCAGAATCTGTCATTATTAACTAAATATCAGTACAAGACAAAGGGGTTGTACTCACAGCCTGTAAATAAGAAAGCGCACTGTTCTACATTGGATTCGATTCTTGTCCTCAGTTGAAGCGGTGCGCGCTTTTTGTGGTCGAACAAATACGCGCTTGGAGATGCGGAGATGCGCAACGACACCGACGCGTCAAATGTATATATATATATTTATCTCGGTAAAAGCTTGAGAATAAAAATAGAAATGTAATAAATGCATAAGAAACATAAGAGTTTCATCTTTGGTGTCCAAACAGCTCTGAAAAGCGATCAACAAAATGCTCAAGATGCGTCAGTTCCAGACGCGCACCAGTTATTTCCGTATTAAGTGATTTCCGTAGTAAGCAGAAATTAGTCAGTGATCTCAGATAAAATGTTACACAGAGAAACCACAGATAAAGCAAACAATTTCTGAAGAAAAAGGGTCCAGTTCTCCAAAGTCTACTTCCAATACATTTCTTCGGCCTCACCGTTGGAAGGGTAGAAACTTAAAATTCGTACATGATTATCAGTCCTTACAATCATGCTCTGATTTTATTCAGTAGTTTCATCGGAGATCTTGCAACTTTGCGCATCACTCAGCTGTATTAACTCTGGTCTAAATCAATGCATCTCTCCGTGTGTCCCCCTCTATGACGTCAAGCAGTACGTCACTTGTGAGACACCCACATGTAAGATGCCCAAAACGGTAAAAACGCTACAGAGAGAGAAAAAAAAAAATTAAGTAAAAAGCATGATTTACCTTAGAGTTAAAAATTATATGTTTAACAAATCAATACATGTATTAGCTACTGTAAAAATCGTGATAAAACACTAATTGGGCATTTTCAAAAGTCCCTGTGTGACCCAACATATTTGATCGGTTTCTCAAAACATTCTAATTCGTGTAAACATTTTGTTGTTTTGAATACAACATGTAATGATTCCATTTATAATCCTGTTAAATATTAGTCACAATTGAAAGTGGTCACTGAGCGGTTTAAACTGGAGCTTCAAGATTTTAGAAACTTTAATGGAATACCATGTAACACTGTATGCATTTATTTCAGCAACTTCCCCCACTCTCCATAATAGACTGAAAGCTGATTGTATTGCAGATCAACTTATGTCTTTTTTTATTTATAAAAACTTATCTGTGGAGGTTTCTGTGGCTAATATGTTTTCAAAGCATAAACATTGTTTAACTAATATTATCGGAAAGAAAACCAAGCATTGGCACCTCTACAATGTTTATCCATTTAAGTGGCAAGCCACCAAAATTACTTTTAGTAACCTAAAATATACTATAAAGTAAACATGCATTTATTGCCTCATTTTCTATATAACACTCAAGGGCTTCCTAATTTGTGATTCAAATAATCAAAAACAAAACTGCACAATGACTGCCACCCACTGGACAAAAGCTGAACTAGCCAATAAAAGAACAAGAATCATGGTCCTGGATGAATTCATTCCGAAATCACATTGTTTATTGGTCATTGTGAATTTATGCCAACAATATTGCAAGTTTAATTTTCAGACCTTTATTTTTCCTTCTCAATTAAAAATTCCCATCATTGGAGAATCAATTCAGCCCTTAATGTGCCAGAGAAGTGGTTTCATGGAAGGTTAGATGAATCACCACCACGTTTACCCTTTTTCTCTCTCTTGTCTGGGGGGAGTAATGGAGAAAGTAGATTAATTCAGGAACAGTATCTACATGGTTGATTTTTAAATGTCAATGGACAACAGTGAGGCAAAAATAAAATGGATACAAATGATCAAGTTTGAAGAAGCTCGTCTCGAGTCAGAATTGTCAGCAGATGTCAGAACGCTAGCAGGTCATAATTGTGTTTGACAGGCTAATAATGGCTTTTCTATTATATTTAATAATTTCTTCACTCTTTTGCCAATTGCAATAGCCATCTAGATATTCCATGTGAACAGAAATTAGCATACAATGCACAGTACACATACAACATAGTCCAGAAATAGTACAGCAAATTTAGTATGCTAGTATGATTTTCTGAACATAGTCCCAAGTCTCTTATGGCCATAGTTCAACTACAAATAAACAGTTTAATTTCGCTCAAAATCATGGACGAACCAAATCGTTGGCAACATTGAATGTTAGCTTCAGTCACTATTCACTTCCATTGTAGGAGGAATCCCTTTAATGGTCTTGGTTTGCCATGTCAAAAGCAAACAATATAACATACCACAGTGATACAGCTTCCTGATCTTCTTTACATCAAGGTCACTCATGCGAGTTCTCTGGCCGATCTGTACCTTGCTGCTTTTGGACACAATTGTGGGTTTTCCATTGGAGGAGAAATAATAGCTATATAAAAAAATAATACATCGTTTGGCCAGCCAAATGCATATCACACATGGAAGTTTGAATAGATTTTTTCAACCAAGCATCCATTTCTGTTTGATTAAAAACCTTACGCTCCATAATGCAAGAGAGATCCAAGGTCATACTGAAGACCGAGCGTGTCTCCATCTTTCTCAGCAAAATTACTCGCTTTCCCTGTTAAACAAAGCGGTTAGTCCTGTAAATAAGCATTGCACGAAATACACAATATACAGCCCGTTCTATATTTTGGGAGTAAAATGCTACAATATTATCCTATCCCTTTAAGAGGATTGTTCTTTGAACCCTTTAGAATTTTGAGCCCAAATTATGAATATGAAAATCACTTTAGCATACCTTTAAGATTGTTTGAGAAGACTGAAATGGTTAATGCATTTAATATTATGCATACCAGGGCTAATGTTTTCATACAGAATAGTGATATGATCTCCACGGTCATGGCGAGAATGTTCATGGTGCAAGCCGAGAGAATGAAGGATCTCATGGCCGATGTTCCCAGCCCCACACGGCGGTCCAACCAGAACAGGCTGTTCACCCCCCATGCATCCGACATAAGAGGCACACCTTTAGAAAAGAAAAAGAAATTAGCAGTTTACAAACAAGTATGCACTTGCAGAACACTTTCCAATTAATGTTAAATCCCTTTGGCATTCACAGAAAGTTGGTAAACCCTGCCTAAAAATAGAAGAGGGCTTCCACATAATTTTGGCCATGTAGTGTATGGCGTGACTGTTATCTGACAGTGTTAGCAAAAGCTGTACTGATTGTCCCTGTAATGTGCAATTTTCTTTCATTGTAATAAATCACAGTGCTAAAGTCCGTGACTCACCCATCACTGTAAGAAAATAGCAAGTAGTCGGTTTCATTAGTATGCTGATGGAACCTTATGCAGGTCTTATTACTGATCATTTTTAAGGCCTTTAGGATGTCAACAGTCCGGTCCGCTGAAGGCAACAAACCACATACAAATGCAATAAACATACACAAGAAGAAGAAGAAAAAAAGAAATCTCATTAGTTGTCAAATCCTTATCTTGGCTTTTGATTGGCCAAAAATCTGTGCAGTGCAGGATGAGGCGTTCATATTTTTAATCCATTTTCCATGAGCAATTTTAAACATGTATATATATCTGCTTTAGGTTAATGGAGTCAGCTTATTACAAAAGCATAGTTTATAAAACAAATAAAAATGAACTAAAAGCCACAAAACGAACATTTTAATTTCATGGGGTATGTTTCTTTATGTCTATTAGGTGAAGCTGCACTTAAAAAGCTAAATCCACAACAGTGTAAAAAATAAATAAAACGCAAAAGGAAAACATGCAGACAACTCACCAAGCTCAGCGTTAATTTTAAATGGTATGGACACATTTCCATCCACCTCAGGCCACAGAGAACTCACTGCATTCCTGTCACTCTAGAGAAAATGCATTATTTCCCCCAAAGTAAACAGAATTTATTCTTTAATGCAAATAACTAAAAGCATAAGCAGACGAGTAAGGCAAGTCTGGCACATTGCACCTATACATTAAATTAAAGTTATTTAAAGGGTTAGTTCACCCCAAAATTAAAATTCTGTGATCATTTACTCACACTGATGATATCCCAGGTGTGTATGACTTTAACCAGAAACACATTTGAAGAATAATATCTTAGCTCAGTAGGTCCTTAAAATGCATGCGAAGAGAGATTTCTCCAAAAGAAGCTCCCAAAAAAAAAAAAAAAAAAAAAAAAAAAGGGGGTCAGCATAAACAGTACAAATACTGACTACAGCATTTAAATTAGTGTTCTAAAGCGAAACTATCACTTTTGGTGAGAATTTTTTTTTCTCATTCCAAGTACTTTTTAACTATAATTTATCGCTTCCGTTAGGTTTCATGAGAGGTTGGAGTCCAAGCAGACCATCATGTGACGCACTCCATTGCCATGAAACGGACGTAATCTCACGTTCTCCACTTGGTTGAGACATCCAGAATGAGCACACAAATGTACCATTGTGAGTAAAGAAACCGATCAATACAGATCTAAACCAAAACCAACCAAGCTTCTGTACAGCGCTGCTCTTCCAACTGTGATGCACTTGTCAGTTTTCGCATGTTTCAAAAGCCAACGGGATTATGCCACACGTGCAAACTGCTGCTCACCGGAAGCATGATTTCGAGTTTAAAAAAAGTACTTAAATATTTATCTTTTTTGGACCAAAAGTGATCGTGTCGCATTAGAAGACATTAATTTAACCACTCGAGTCAGTATCGATGACATTTTTGGAGCTTCAAAAGAGAAATCTCCATTCACTTGCATTCCCCCCCAAATTGGTATGCCCAATTCCCAATGCACTCTAGGTCCTCATGAACTCGCCTCAATCCAGGTGGCGGAGGACAATCTCAGTTGCCTTCTCGTCTGAGACAGTCAATCAGTGCATCTTATCACATGGCTTGTTGAGCATTACCATGGAGACCTAGCGCATGACCAAGCTACCCAGGCCACCCCACATTCACTTGCATTTTAAGAACCTACTGAGCAAAGATATTTTTCTACTTTTCTTCAAATGTGATCTGGTGAAGAATGTCAGTCATACACACCTGGGATATCATGATGTTGAGTAAATGAGAGAATGAACATTTTTGGTGGACTATCCCATTAATATAGGTTGGTTGTGCACTGTGATTTAAGGTAACACCGTACTTAAATGTGAGATAAATAAATAGGTGTATTACTGTAGCAGTAGACCCAAGTGTGCAAATCATGTCTAGCTTTCATAGATCTCGAATTACACTGAAATACGTCTCTAAACTTCTTATTAAGGGAATATTCTGGGTTCAATACCAGTTAAATTTAAAATCAACAGCATTTGTGGCATAATGTTGAGCATGACAAAAATTAACTTCGACTCGTCCATCTTTTCTTTCAAAAAAAGCAAAAGTCTGAGTTATAGTATGGCACTTACAATGGAAGTGAATGGAGCCAATCAATAAACGTTAAAACTCTCAAATTATAGCCACAAGACATAAACAACATGCATATCAGAAGGGTTCTGGTATGATAAAATTACTTACTAATCCAAACCTAAAGTTACGAACACATTTGTCCAATTTAAAAATTTCATTGCCATGACGACATTACGTCATTGACGACATTACGTCATTAACTAAAACGATCATAAAACTGATGATTTAAACAACTTTACAGCTTAAATAATACACTAGTCTTAACAGAAAATGCAATTGAAGTGCTTGTAAAAATTTAAGTTACACGTATCTGCCTTCAACCCTCCAGAAATTGGCCCCATTCACTTCCAGTGTAAGTGCCTCACTGTAACCTCGATTGTTGGACAAGTTGAAACTACTTTCAGTGATAAATTAACATTATGCTACAAATGCTGTCGATTGAATTTAACATATATTGGACCTGAAATATTCCTTTAAACCCTGATTCAATATATTATTCAATTATAGAGTCAGAAAGACTCTAATTGTGAATATAAAAAGCATTGTTTGGATTTACAGGTAATAGGAGGTCCCCCTCTTGAACCGCGTAATCTCCCTGAAGTTCTGTTGAAAGACAATGACAAACATATTAAACAGAAGGACATAAAAAGGAATATCCTTGTTAAATGTACACAATTTACCCATTAATGTTTCACTGTTTCTTGACACATGTGGATATGTTCTCCCCTGTAAATTAATATATCCTGATGATAAAAGACACCATGTCATTGGAAATTATAACTTATTTAAAACTATTATTTTAGTAAAATAATGAAAATAAAAAAGGCAGCTTTACCTTCATCATTCTGGATTTCAGAGGTCATATGATTATCCACAGGGTTTCCCCACACTGACAAACACACAAAACACTAGAAATGTCAAATTAAATGTACGAACATGAATAGTTTTGTTTTATTGCGTAATTGCTGGCAAATTTAATGTTTACTCTACCTTTAGACATGCATGCAGCCACTATAAATAACCAGAGCATTTTGTTTCATAAAAGTCCTAAACTTGAAGATTTTTGAAAAATTGCTCAAAATGGGACGCGAGCTAGCAAGAGAAACGACTCCTTAACGTAATTAGTCGCCTCGAGCTCTAAATTTATTTCAATTAGTGCAATGAATGAACGCCAACGAAGCCCATTCAACACAGCACGCGGAACCAAAGTGAGGGAGGTTGTAGTTTCACGCCGGAGGTTTTTATTGGTGTCGCATTGTAAATACACACGTGAACGGAGTTTTCTCTTATGACAGCATAGATCTGCAGACTGTCTTTTGCAGTAAGTATGTACATTAATTTGACATTGATCGAGTTAGCCAAACTACATAGATTTCTACCTGCAAGTTAAATCTTTGTTTTAGTTATTTTAACTGGATCTTTATTCTCTCTATGGTAAAAACAACACGGCGATATCACAGTAATCTTCTCCATGATGAACATTAGTCATTATGGCATACATATTAGAGGAGATGACGCTTTTACTACTGCAGTTGAAATATCACTTACTAAAATGTGCCTGAGTTCCAATGTCGTTTCTGCCTAAAATAATATAGTAACTATAGTTATTGTTACTGTATAAGCATAATAAATTCATACGGGATCCCCTTCAAACAGTATAAGAAGCTTTCAGAATATTTCTGTAATTTTAATCTAAAGGTTTTTTAACGACAGCAGTTGTTAACACCAGATGCCACAGTTTTATCCAAAATCAGTAACAATAATTGCACCCTGAAAAAGCACTCTGGTGGGACCGTAGTACAGTATGAATCTCATATAGTAATACCATGATTCATTAACATGATCTTCTTATTGTTTAATTACCAAAAGTGTATAGGGTCTTTAGTGACCCGAGACATGTAAATAGTATCACAAAGTATATTTCCAATTCTATAAATCATATTTTTTTTTTATGATTATTTCATATCTATTTGAGTTACCTATCACATGATATCTATTTCTTAGATTTTTTTTTACAAGACAAATGAGTGCCATTTTTCTTTTGGATTTTCTCCCCAATTTGGAATGCCCAATTTCCAATGCGCTCCAATGCTGCGTTCACACTACCAGCGACACAGAGGGACAAAACAACCTCATCTTGTTCATTTTCAATGAGAGCTGGTGACTTCCAGCAGTTGGCGACCAGATGTAGGGGTGTCCAGCGATGCAACAAAGTTGAGAAATGTTTAACTTTATGCAAATGAAGACCGACTTTTGGGAGTGACAGCCAATACAAGAGAAGATGGTAGAGCTCCCATGATCCTAATATTTTAATAATAATATTAATTGTAAAGAAACAGTGCTGTTTAGACTCTACATACAAACCACTAGTGACCTAACCACCAGCCACTGGCAACATGCAGCGACAAAGTAGGTGGCGGTGGACATATCCCAGTTGCCTCCGAGTCTGAGACAGTCAATCCGCACATTTTATCAACTCGCCACGTGTCCCACAGAGAGTGAGAACCACATTATAGGGGCCACGAGGAGGCTAACCCAACGTGACTCTACCCACCCTAGCAACCGGGCCAATTGATTACTTAGTAAGACTGACTGGATTCACTCAGCATGCCCTGGTTTCGAACTTGACTCCAGGTGTGGTAGTCAGCGTCTTTACATGCTGAGCTACCCAGGCCCCCAAATGAGTGCCATTTTCAAACAACTGACTTTTATACCATGACTACTATATCATGTTGATCTGTGCAACAATGGTGTATTATCAGTATCCCATGTTCATGTACACATACAGTGAGGAAAATAAGTATTTGAACACCCTGCTATTTTGCAAGTTCTCCCACTTGGAAATCATGGAGGGGTCTGAAATTGTCATCGTAGGTGCATGTCCACTGTGAGAGACATAATCTAAAAAAAAAAAATCCAGAAATCACAATGTATGATTTTGTAACTATTTATTTGTATGATACAGCTGAAAATAAGTATTTGAACACCTGTCTATCAGCTAGAATTCTGACCCTCAAAGACCTGTTAGTCTGCCTTTAAAATGTCCACCTCCACTCCATTTATTATCCTAAATTAGATGCACCTGTTTGAGGTCGTTAGCTGCATAAAGACACCTGTCCACCCCATACAATCAGTAAGAATCCAACTACTAACATGGCCAAAACCAAAGAGCTGCCCATAGACACTAGAGACAAAATTGTACACCTCCACAAGGCTGGAAAGGGCTACGGGGAAATTGCCAAGCAGCTTGGTGAAAAAAAGGTCCACTGTTGGAGCAATCATTAGAAAATGGAAGAAGCTAAACATGACTGTCAATCTCCCTCGGACTGGGTCCATGCAAGATCTCACCTCGTGGGGTCTCAATGATCCTAAGAAAGGTGAGAAATCAGCCCAGAACTACACGGGAGGAGCTGGTCAATGACCTGAAAAGAGCTGGGACCACCGCTTCCAAGGTTACTGTTGGTAATACACTAAGACGCCACGGTTTGAAATCATGCATGGCACGGAAGGTTCCCCTGCTTAAACCAGCACATGTCAAGGCCCGTCTTAAGTTTGCCAATGACCATTTGGATGATCCAGAGGAGTCATGGGAGAAAGTCTTGTGGTCAGATGAGACCAAAATATAACTTTTTGGTCATAATTCCACTAACCGTGTTTGGAGGAAGAAGAATGATGAGTACATCCCAAGAACACCATCCCTACTGTGAAGCATAGGGGTGGTAGCATCATGCTTTGGGGGTGTTTTTCTGCACATGGGACAGGGCGACTGCACTGTATTAAGGAGAGGATGACCGGGGCCATGTATTGTGAGATTTTGGGGAACAACCTCCTTCCCTCAGTTAGAGCATTGAAGATGGGTCGAGGCTGGGTCTTCTAACATGACAATGACCCGAAGCACACAGCCAGGATAACCAAGAAGTGGCTCTGTAAGAAGCATATCAAGGTTCTGGCGTGGCCTAGCCAGTCTCCAGACCTAAACCCAATAGAGAATCTTTGGAGGGAGCTCAAACTCCGTGTTTCTCTAGAGAAGATCTGTGTGGAGGAGTGGGCCAAAATCCCTCCTGCAGTGTGTGCAAACCTGGTGAAAAACTACAGGAAACATTTGACCTCTGTAATTGCAAACAAAGGCTACTGTACCAAATATTAACATTGATTTTCTCAGGTGTTCAAATACTTATTTGCAGCTGTATCATACAAATAAATAGTTAAAAAATCATACATTGTGATTTCTGGATTTTTTTTTAGATTATGTCTCTCACAGTGGACATGCACCTACGATGACAATTTCAGACCCCTCCATGATTTCTAAGTGGGAGAACTTGCAAAATAGCAGGGTGTTCAAATACTTATTTTCCTCACTGTACATGTTATTTGTTTCTCAAGCTAGCGCTGGTGTTTCAGTGATTGTTTTGATTTAAATTTGACAGTGCTAATTGACAAAGTTGAAACAACATGGAAATAAGCTATAGCAAGTGCAACACATGGACAGTATCATATGGCTATTGACATTTGGGTGAACTACTGAAATTCTGAAAGTTTAGACTCAATAAGTGCCTGAAAATACAAATGTGTAACATGTAACTTATGTGCTAAGAGTAGCTCAATTAGATGCATTTAACAGCCAGTTGTGTCTCAATTTCAGCATGGAGGTAATGAATCCCGTTCTATCATTTGTTGCATTATCTCTTTGATATATGAAAATGAGGGACGCACCAATGTATCGGCCACTGATATTTATCCGACAATTGACCAAATTAAAACCATCTGCAAATCTGTTTAAAGCATGAAAACACTGATAAGAAGAACCTATGGTTTATTTATGATCAATTATCATCACACTTTAAAAAATCTCTGAATTCAAATGCTCAATCCAGAAATAATGATCATGTATGTGAATATGAATGTATATGATCATGTATATGAATAATGAACATGTAATATATTTTTTTTATCATGCTCGTACTCATTGAGGAAAAAACGTTGTGACAGTTGGGTAAGCGGCACTTACCCATTCATTATGAGGTAAAAACCATCCAAAACACTTTGAAACCAGCAAACTTTGATTTCTTAGACATCAGAATGGTATCCATTAAGGCTACACGATTGATTGAGTTAAGATTGAAATGACAATATGGTCTTTTGTGGCCTTTTTGTAGATTTTCAAAACATAATTTCTGAGCAAGACAGTGATCTGATGACAAATTAAGGTGTGGCAAAAAATCGGTATCACCCAAAAATGGTCATATCCCTATGAAAAATAAAACATCAGAATATTTTCTATTTTATTTTTTTCCTACTGTCTTGAAAATGCTTTGACATTTTTACACTATCTGGGCATTTTGTAGATCCATTTATGATAGATATATACCTGCTGGGTCACTAAAGACCCGAGGTATGCAATAATGTTTGGTGAAACACCCATGTGTTAAAAGTTTAAAGAATACCATTGTACATGTCCAAAAACAAGGTAGGCCTTTTTACGCTTTGTTGTTCTTATTTGTGTTTAGTGACTGCAGTATTTTGGCTGGAACAATGGATACCATGATACACATAAAGGATGATTGCTATACTCATAAATTAATCATTTAGCTTATGGTTTCCATCCAAAGTGACTTAAGTAGTCCATTTACAAAGATAGTATTCATTGAGCAACTTTGCGTTGAGTGTCTTGTTCTGTAATGGAGTGGTGAAAGGGGAAATCTCCATATACTGCAACTTTTGTGCTACTTGATGAAGTCAACTGCAATAGCAGTTGCACTTGATACAATTCTGCCTCCAATAAAGCTAAATGGTTAAACACTCTCTCCATCTAACAGAACACAAAATGACTCGGTGGGCCCGTGCGAACAACATCCACAAACACAAGCCGGCAGATGCCACACCGTGGAAGCAGCTCAAGGCAAACCGGAATGCTGAAAAAGCAAGAACAAGCTCTGGTGATCAAAGAACCCCAAAGGCTCTACGGCACATTCAGGAGAGGCCAGGCTTAAGCAAACCTTACATAAATAAGAAAAGAGAGCACAACAGTGAAGATGTGAATGGGTTTATGGAGTATTTGAAGCAGACCGGTCAGACACTGCAGAAAAAGAGACATGGAGTGGCCAGTACAGACCAGGATCTACAGGAAGAAGTAGCAACGGCGTTGAAGAAAGACAAACGACGTGAGGACAGACGGCTAAAGAGACAACATGTTAAAAAGAACAACATGGTGAGGAGCTGGACATATGCAGCAGGGATATTGATGTATAATTTATATATTATCTCATAAATGCTAAATCTTTCATTAATCACTCTTCAATTTAGGTCTGCTTCAACTGTAGGAAGCCTGGACATGGTCTCGCCGACTGCCCGGAGGCAGATCATGATGAAGAAATGGGTCGTGGCATCTGTTATCGATGCGGTTCCACCGAGCATGAGATCCAGAGGTGTCGCGCTAAAGTGGATCCTGCTATGGGTAAGACAGATGCTTGAACCGCAACCAACGAGTGAGACTAACTAAATTATACACGCATTCCTCATTAATGTTACTACTACCGTTTTCCAGGTGATTACCCATATGCCAAGTGTTTTATCTGTGGTCAGACGGGTCATCTGTCCAAATCCTGTCCTGATAACCCAAAGGGAATGTATGCTGCAGGTGAGCGAGCCTTACAATGAGATTTATATTATTATGATTACTCATTCATTTGAAAACCCCTAAACCCTAAGTTGTACATAGTGGTGTTTGTTTCGTGCTATACAGTCGTGAATGATACCCCAAATCAGAGCTGTGTTGTCACTTGTCTAAGCGATCAGACTTGTGATTTTCATCTGGCAGATGATATCTGTGAATTATTAAAATCAAACATGCATGTATTGTTCAGATTATGTTACATTTCTGTTGCTGTAGGAGGTTGCTGTCGGGTTTGTGGCTCAGTGGAACATTTTCAGAAAGATTGTCCTGAACATCAGTCCACAAGTGAGTATCTCAAACTAAATGTGACCACATTATAAAGTTCATAAAGTTGTTGATAATAGCAAAACATGTATCAAGTCATTAATTAGCATCTATATGTTCTTGCAAAATGTTTAAGAACAAAGACAGCGCCATTGCTAAAAATGTGTAGTAGCAGCCGTGATATTAAAAATCTTTTTCTTGACTCATTATTTGATCAGTCTGCTATTTATTTATTTTTTAAAAAATTTTAGCCTAAAAAAAAAAATAACCATTCATTTCCAAGATGATATCTGGATGCCACTCACTAAATTAAATATGCAAAGTGATTAGGTCATGTGACCTCAGAAATTTTCCATACTACTGTTGATCGATGCATAATTCTTTCTGTTTTATTTACTGTGGTTGAAATGGTGCACTGTAAAAGTATATACTTTTAGTATTTGGTAAGTATTAGGCTAGTGGTCCATTTCAAACATAGCCTATGAATTTGTGCCTTATTGCAGGGGTTTTCAAACTAGGGGCCGCTAGGGGGGTCCGTGGAAAAATTCAAAGAAAGAAATTGTTCATAAATGTAATAAATGAAGGAACTATATTTACCAAATTTAACTTTAAACGCTATTTCATTTCAATTGAAATGTTTCTCTTCAGGTTTGCACTTTTAACATTAATCAATTATTGGGTAAAAAAAAAAAGATATGCTTTCAACATACTTCAAATTAGGCTAAATGTCTTGGATGTGCACGGATAGTCGACATTCGGTTAACCAGTTGAAGCACCACTCTTCGAATATCAAAATCGCTATTCGGTTATTCTACACGTGCAATGGAGGTCTTCAAACCGACCTGAACTGGCCGAGTTACAGACAAGCTTTTGGATTTTTTGGCCAGGGTTAGGCCATTGCAATAACCTTTCTTTAATCTCGCTTCCCAACTCTTGAAGAAAAATCGATTAACCGTTCATGAAACCTCGTGGTTAACCGAATGTTAAAAACGTCAACTGTGCACATTCTTACGAAATATTTTCCAGATAATAGTGATGCACCAGTATTCAACATGTATATCTTTTTTGGATTTCATTTATTTTTGTTCTTTACATTACATACAGAAATTGTTTTTATAAACCTAATACATTGCAATAATGTAATTTACGTAATCAGTTTTTCATATACATTTTGTCTTTGTCCATCGTAATCGATGAGGACCAGCTTAGTCATCCAGGGGTTGAGGGAGTGAGGCAAGTCTGTGAGTGCGCAGATGGCTGATGAAGCCAATCTGTGCACGGAACGTTCTCTGGAAGTGAGGACAGGGAATGGTGGCTGTCCAATAGGGGCCAACATATACATACTTTAGTGATCATAAAACATTAAAAAGTTTGAAAACCTCTGCCTTACAGTATTACGTGCCATAACTGAGTATAATGTTTATATTATGTAAATTAGAGATGAAAACATGTACATTAAGCTCTCTTTGTCAACTCTTTTGCAGCTAATTCCATTACCCTTGGTAGGCTGTCCAATAGAATCAGTGCTGATCATGAAGAGGTCCATGTTCCTGTGAAGAAGGTGCAACCCAAGAAGGACAAGGTGGTGGTATTCTGACCTGCACCTGTCTGCAGGAAAATATAGAAGCGAAACTGATTTGCAATTAAGACATGAAACCCTGTTTGGCTTCTGCTGTCGTCAATTTACAAACCTCTGCGCTCCATCAATGATAGACAGTCTGCCATGGACTTTTTAGACACAAACAAGAGTGACTGTGCCTGCTTTGAGACAATTTACTTGTTAAAGTGCCAAAGACTTGTGAACATCACAAACTAGATCAAGAAATCTCAAGATCTAGTTTTGAGATTTAATTTTGAATCTTTAATCTTGCTTGGAATGATGAATTGTATGTTCTTAATTCCAAGCTCAACAACATAATGTAAATAAAAAAGCAGCATACATTTACAGAATAGTTATGTACAAAGAATCTTGAAGAAGGATTTTTGCAGTGGTTTATGTGGTGGCTGCAATGTAATGTACTTTTATGCTATCAATCTGCAAACAGAATTATAAATAATGAACTGTGCTATAATACAGAAGCTACATTCACAAAAGAATGCAACCGTGACCGTCGTCTTTTTTAGCCATCTTGGTTTTGCAAGTATTTTCATTTTCATCATGGGTATGTTGATTCTTCTAGAAAGAATTGTAATCCATGAACTAATCAGATCTGAGATTGAAAATAAAATTACAAACTTTGATTTTAATGTATATTAAAAATTAGGGGACTTTAAAAAGGACTTTAAAGTGTACTTAAATCTGAAGTATAATTTTTGCGCGATTAGTGCCACCAAATGGAATTGCAAAAAATAAACATTTAAACAGGTTCCGTCCCCAACTCGCATCATTGGCATAATTGAGTCAATGTTATTGTGTCGGTATGGTCAGGTCACTCAAACCAAACAGAGTCACAGAATTTACAGTTTTACAGAACATTAAACAAAAAATGTCTGACTTGCCGATGTCTCTGCAAATTAAGCTGGATAAGAGAAATAATTTTAATACAGAAAAAGTTACACACTTCTATCTTAAGTGAATGAACTACTCGTCCCATGAACTATTCCGAATGACATGGTAAAGTCAAAAACGATGGTAAAATATACAGTATATACTGACTAATAGTGACTGATTTATAACTAACTAAAACCAAAACGAAACGTTTCTGGGAAAAACATTCACATATACTGTATACAAATATATAAGTTTAAGGAGCAATTATGTCATTTCCAATGCTCCATGGGAGTCGGTGTTTGCGGAGTTGTTTTGAGTGTTTTAATTTTAAATGGTAAAAGCGACTCCCCTGATTGGTGGATCTCTCTTCAGGATTATGGGTTTTGTAGTTTTTCACTGATATTTAGGGTATTAACTTTAAAATCACACCACTTGTCGCTTCTACAGAAGCAAATGCTATCACTTAATGACCCTAGAGCTCATGGCAGGCCTGTAGTGAAAGGTTTCTACGTTATCACTGGAAATTAATTGCTCAGTGGAGAAAATGAATGGGAGTTTTGCTTCTGGAACTCTACTGTTGCAGACTTTTATGCATCAGAACGCTGTAGTAAGCAAATCTTGCTCCATAAATGAGATGCAGGACATTGCTGTCTCTTCCATGGATTTGGACCAGCCTGCTAAATTTCCCTCTACATAGGGTAGCACTCCAGAGGTCACCTGATTGTAGTAAGACACCTGCAAGAGTAACCAGCGAGCATCAAATTTAACAGCCATGTTTTTTCAGCATTCACCGCTTTTTGACTGATTAATTTCTATTATATTTTCCATGACTCTTCCAGTCATTTGGAGAGGAGTATCTGGGCGAGGAAATACTGTATGCTTTTGAGCATGCAAATGTAGACAAATATATATTCACTGTTGAATTTCTGTTACTTTTTATTAGGCTACATTCATTGTATGACTTTTCCAGGCCTAGAAATCACACTTATGTGTTCCCTGATATTTCAAAGTTTTTCATGTCCTTGCAAACCCTGTAGATAACAAAAATGTTCAGACATTTGAGTTTGTACCTTGCAGGTTGAATAGCTGATTTCATGAATTAGGAATCCTGCACATTTTGCTTCACTTCGAATGCAGTTCTCATCAGGTGGAACTGTTGCCACGGTGACAGAGCGGAGCGCTATCACATATGGGTCTCTGTAACAAGAAAAATCTGTCTGAACTCCAGTGCATTAACAGTGAAGACAGACTGTATCATTGTTAGTTGAAGTGGAATTGTACCCATCTTTGCAGGGTTGCCTTTTTGACAACAGAAACACAAAATCCTGACTTTTGCATCCATGAATTGTGCCACATTTAACATGATAAACAGTTTCCTCCTCGTCTCCTTTCTCGACCTCCTCACAGCTCCTGTAGGAGATACAGAAATATGCAAATAATATTAGAAATACTTGTACGGTATATTGTGAGTCTGTGAGAGATGTAACAAACTCCTCTTAACATACAAATAGTGTTTGTCCCAACATGGCCTTAATCGCAGGTCGTTGAGCAGCGAGAAAGCATTAACAGCTGATGTCCGGACCTCCATATCAACTCTTAAGCACAACAGATCTGCCTTCTCGTGCACATGGACTTCTACCTACAACGCACACATAGTCAGTTCTGCATATAGGATAGATACATAGGAGTGAAACATGTTTTACATGTTGTGTAGGCATATTGTGTAATAACCTTATCATTGATGTTGCTGGCTTCCCAGCCCTGTTTTCCAGCTAAGACTGTAAGAGCGGCCACATTGTTGTACCCCAAATACACCTGTAGAGGGCACAGAAGGTACAAGAACAAGACAACATATATTCTCTTTTTGGACAACAAAACAGCTCCTGCTCATTGGTAATTGGTATATTCAGAATGGCATACTAATTGCAACTTTTGAAAAATAAATAAAACAAAAATGCAAGTTTTTTGCAATCTACTATATTTGCAACAACGTGAAGAATACATTTTGTGCGCCGAAGGAATATTAGCAAAATATAGCTTGACTCGTTATTTGAGCAGACTGCCTAAAGTTCAGACATTATTACACCAAATTGTAAACTGCAATGTATGGTTATTTCAGAGATAACTATGCTGCTTGCTGAATTAAACATGCAATGCTACTTTGACCGTAAAACAGCATACTACTATTTGAAATATTTATCACTGCTCACAACAGGCTGATTCACAAACAAAAGGAAAAAAAAGCCATTGACTCTTTTGAAATTCGTCATTTGATTTCAGTGATACCTGATTATTACGGCCCCAAGGCACAGAAATGGGTCCCTCGTCTCTTGAGTACAAGATGTGTATTCTGGGAATATAAATAAATATGTTACATTTGAAATGGTCTCGTATCTAAATATAAACATTGTCAAAAATTTGTCTCCTATGTATTTTTTGTTTATTATTATTTTTAATTTTTTTTCATGCTAATGTGTACCTGCCATTCAAATTCTCTTCCTGACAACTGCACCAAGAAATCTTTCTCTCCATCCTGCAACAACAAAAATGCAGGATTCATATTTTTAAACAATTTTTTTTTTACTTTTAATAAAAAAAGTTTTTTTAAAACATCTAGTCCAGTTAGACTAGCACAAGTCTAGCTCAAGACCAGGCTGGGAAACCAGTTGAAAACCAGCTTGGGAAGGCTGAGAGATCAGCTAGACCAGCTTGCCAGGCAGGGAGACCAGCTGAAGACCTGCTTGGGAATGCTGGAAGAATTGTTGAACCACCTGAACATCAGTTTGGGCAGGCAGGGAGACCACTTGAAGACCAGTTTGACAGGCTTGGAGTCCAGCTGAAGATCAGCTTGGTCTGACTGGGAGACCAGGTGAAGACCAGCTGAAGACTACTTTTTCTAGGCTATAAGACCAGCTGAGGACCAGGTTGGGTTAACTGGGGTCAGAGCATCCATCCGTCCGTCCGACCAAAGATCACGCACCTTAACCTTCACCATAGATGGCAATAAAACTAATCTCAACATCTTTATTGAATGGCTGTGCTCCGCTTAATCTTGATATTTAATCTGTGAGATTTATTCCATATGGACAGTTTTGAAGTTGATTTGATTTTATGTCATTGGAAAATAGTGATTTGGACAAATGGTCCCTTTTCATATTTGTATTTTTATTTTGTGCTATGACAACCAAATTAGCAAGTGTGTCCTCTATTTATTTCATTTGATAATATATTGTATGATGCATCATCATCCTGTACATGCTAAACATTTATCTTTATGTAATACAATTTAAAAGTAAATGCACATTGTTATTAAGGGGGTGTCTTAACCCATCTTCCCCTATGTATTGTCTTTGCTATTGTAATGCACAATATGAAAGTCACTTACATGAGTTGTGAAAGTGACATCAGGAAATGTTTGTCTTTCACTCTCAGCTGGTATATAATAAATCATGAAAGCACTGTTGATGTGTCTCGGTGTCCCCTCACTCCACTTTTCACAGTTATATGCCTCCACCCGAACACCCACCTCCACACTGATACACAAAAGAGAGATATGGTCAGTCACAATGCTAACACACCTGGCATAATCTCTTCATTATATAACACTTCGTTAAGCCTTAGTTTATAATATGAGAAGTATTAAAGACAACATAAAATCAAGACTGACCATTTTTATATTCTGAAGAAATACTGTGTCACGGAGGAAGTGTATTCTGGAAGTCTAACGCTGTTGACAGTTTAATATGTGAAGAGTAATTTATGTGTCAGATTGCAATTCCATGGCAGTCAGATTATCGCTACCAGTGCACTATCGTATACCTGGTCTGAAAGGCATTGTTGACCATTGCTTTGAACACTAGTCTGTCACCAACACTTGAGGGACCTCGGAATTGGAACATGTCTACTGCTCTTAGAGAAGAAGACCGCACAAACGACTAAAGGAACAGAGACATTGATCAAAACACAAAACCAAATGCACTTTTTTTTTTAGAACCACAAACTTCAGCTCACAACTTGGTGTTGCTGGATGCAGTACCTGGCTGCCAAGGTAGCTACATTCTCCATCCAGGCCATGATCTGTCCACTGAAAGTGTTACCATGGTGATTGGCGTGTGGTGGTAACACCAACTCGATGCTCTCGACCTGAGTGAGTTCAGTCGATATCAAGGGCACAATGGCTTTTCTGCTCCACAGTCCTGTAATTTCAACATATCCTGTTCAGGTGTTGCATACAATTCAGCAGCAACCTCGTGGAATGGCACTGCTGTGAATGTGTGCATATTACATGTACATATTAGTTAGTGGTGGAATGTCTCAGGAGTTTCACTAAAACATTTGATCTTATTGCCAATTTCTGGTTGTGGTGCTGATCTTGTTTGGCTCATGCCGTGGTGCGTATCTGTCCTCTGGCTGACTCTACAGAGATTTTTTCCACTGGAGAAAACTGAGCGTGTTTGGGGAATGAATTCCACACCGCAGGTTGTACCCTTTGTTCTGAGATGACTGTTGTGTTATATAAAGACAAATCACATTTAGATGCAAGTTAGTCGGGGTTGATGCAATATTCCCTGCTGAAAAGAACTGCTAAAATCAGCCTCACCTGGTTGTCTGGTCTGAGCCGGTCTCTAAGCCAGGTCAGGCTGGTCTGTTTGCTGGTTTAGGCGCATGTCAGCTGGGCAGGCTCGGAGACTAGCTGGACCATCTAAAGACCAGCTTAGGTGGGCTGGGAGACCAGTTCAAGACCAGTCTGGTCTGGCTGAGATACAAGCTAAAATAGCTTGTCCGGGCTGGGGGAACATCTCACCTGGTTGTCTGGTCTGAGCCGGTCTCTAAGCCAGGTCAGGCTGGTCTGTTTGCTGGTTTAGGCGCATGTCAGCTGGTCAGGCTCGGAGACTAGCTGGACCATTTAAAGACCAGCTTAGGTGGGCTGGGAGACTATCTAAAGACCAGCTTCGCATGGCTGGAAAACCAGTTAGACTAGCTCAAGACCAGGCTGGGAGACCAGCTTGTAAAACCTGAGAGGCCAGCTGGAGACCAGCTTGGGCAGACTGGAAGACCAGCTAAACCTGTTCAAGACCAGCTTGCCAGGCAGGGAGACCAGCTGAAGACCAGCTTGAGAAGGCTGGGAGAACAGCTAGACCAGCTGAACACCAGTTTGCCAGGTTTGGAGTTCAGCTGAAGACCAGCTTGGTCTGACTGGGAGACCAGCTAGACCAGGTGAAGACCAGCTGAAAATTAGATTTTCTAGGCTGAAAGACCTGCTGATGACCAGGTGGGGTAAACTGGGAGACCAGCTAGACCAGTTAAAGATCAGTTAGACCAGATGAAAACCAGCTTAGGCAGACTGGAAGACCATATAGACCAGTTGAAGACCAGCTATGCCAATTGAAGACTAACTTCGGCAGACTGGAATACCAGTTGAAATCCAGCTAGTCCAGGCTGAGAGACCAGCTAGACCAGCTTAGAAAGGCTGTAAAATCAGCTAGACCAGCTGAACACCAGTTTGCCAGGCCTGGAGTCCAGCTGAAGACCAGCTTGGTCCAACTGGGAGACAAGCTAGACCAGGTGAAGACCAGCGGAAGACTAGTTTTCTAGGCTGAAAGATCAGCTGAGGACCAAGTGGGGTTAACTGGGAGACCAGCTAGACCAGTTGAAGATCAGCTAGGCCAGATGAAGACCAGCTTAGGCAGACTGGAAGACCATCTAGACCAGTTGAAGACCAGCTAAACCAGATGAAGACTAACTCCGGCAGACTGGAAGACCAGTTCAAATCCAGCTAGTCCAGACAGGGAGACCAGATGAAGACTAGCTTGTCTAGGCTAAAAGACCAGCTTGGGCAGACAGGGAGACCAGCTAGACCAGGTGAAGACTAGCTTGTCTAGGCTAAAAGACCAGCTTGGGCAGACAGGGAGACCAGCTAGACCAGGTGAAGACTAGCTTGTCTAGGCTAAAAGACCAGCTGAACACCAGCAAGGACAGACTGAAAGACTGTAAGACCAGTTAAAGACCAGGTGGGCAGACTGGGAGACCAGCTAGACCAGTTGATGACTAGCTTGGGCCGACTGGGAGTCCAGCTAGACCAGCTGAAGATCAGCTAGACCAGTTAAAGATCAGGTGGACAGACTGGGAGACCATCTACACCAGCTAGACCAGTTGAAGGCCAGCTTGGGCAGACTGGGAGACCAGCCACACTATTTTCTTTTTTTTTTCTTTTTCTTTTTGCAGTTTAATTTGATACAAATGAAAATGAGTCCGTAACGGAAAGAAGTACAGTTGGTTCAATTGGCTGTACAGTTGTTTATCTCGATGCTGATTACTAAGTTTATACAAAAACTTTTCAGTGGACAAAACACTCCACACCTCTGACCTTAAGTCAGTTCAACCTCTTGAATAAACTGCACTCCTTTACCTCACAGCCTTGTTTTCATTCACATCAAGTATATTCAATATTCAATGGTAATATAACAGTTCAAATAAAGAGCTGACCCTTGTCTTGAAGGTTGTAATAGTCCATCATAAGATTTTTGAAGGCCTCCTCATTGAAGTCTCCGTCTTTCTGCAGCTAGAAAATGTTCTAGCATCACCTCTACAGAACCGTGAACATCCACAGGCTTAAGAGTGACCTGTAACAATAGACACATGAAGGTTTAGCTGGTATCCTGGCCAATAACTTCACTTGTTGCCCAGTTGCCTCACCTTCTGTGTCCCTCTTGGTTTCACGACAAAAGTGGAGAAAGCCACACAAACTCTCTTCATAATGCCGCTGAGAACTTCTTGTACCATTACATAGATCCCCACCTGATCATATACAGTAAACACAGGCCTGATCAAACAAACTAATGCATTACTGTTCAGTTAATATTTGATAATGTAATGTTTTCCTGCTTGTATTACCTCCATACTGGTGTTGAAAGCTCTATTCACTCTGGCTTTGATATTGATAACCTGCCCAACCCTGATAGGAAGAGAGATATGATATGATAAAAAATAAGAAAGATGGTTCACTGTTTCACGGAAGAACGCAAGTCATACGGGTAACGAGGAACACATGACTATCAAAAATAAAGAGATATTTAGAAATGAGTACAGATGTACCTCACTGTCTCTTCAAACCGAATATCGTCCATCGAAGCTGTTACGCATGCTGTTCCTGCATGTCTTTCAGCTGATAAGAATGAAAAGAAAGATGGAGACATTTATAAAAATTATTAAATAAGCACAATATCAACCCTCCCAAAAATGGGAATAAACCCACACACATAGTTAGTGTGCCATTTGTTTGTCAAGCTTTGCTTCCCATTATTCATATTTAATGTTTCTAACTGGAGCAGAAACCGGAAACTGTTTGCTAGAAGATGGAACTTCAACCATCAGAGAGGAGGACACATGTAAATAATTAATGTGTGCCTTCCTCAAGGGCTCTCTTCCTCTGAAAGTGTGGTATACAAATGGATTCATGTAAGACTTGTGGGTAAAAGGTGAATGAATGGAAGTTACCTTCCTTGTTCAAAGTCGACTGCTTATCTTAACTTACTCTCTAATGGTCTGATAACAGGCTGGTATACAATGATAGGTCAGGTTGTTTTATCATTATGGGTTCTGCAGAGTTGTGCTATGTTTGTTTGTTTACATGGTGCATTTAATTCTTGGTTTTGCTATGCAGTTTAATATGACACTTTAAATGGTTAGTTCACCCAAAGTAAAAATTCTGTTATCATTTATTTACCCCATTGTCAGTCCAAACCCATATGCCACCCACTGAATCCATGGCACCCAAAAGGTTTTTCACTGAACAGAAAAAAGAGCAAGGTGATTAAGGGTAACATGCTGCCATGAATCTCCTTTTGAGCTCCATTAAAAGAAAGAAAGAAAGAAAGTCAATGACAAAATGAGGGTGAATAAATGATTACTGACTTTAAATATTTTGTTGAACCATCCCATTAACTAGAATCAATCAATCAATCTGCCGCGTTCCTACTCACCTGCAAGGCAGGCAATAGTGTCCATCCACTTCAGCAGCTGTCCTGCACCCAGTTCTCCCTGGTAGTTGGCATGGCAGGGCAAGATGGATTGGCACATCTGCACCTCTACCGAGCCAGACCCGGACTTGCGTCCCTTCTCGCTGGATCCGACCAGAATTGAATGACCCTTGCTGCCCATGTCTAATGGTCCTCCAGACCAGTTCTGATTCATTGAAATGACAGAGTGCTCTTTTCAGAGCCGATGCCCTCAACTCTGTTGTTTTAGACCATGTGATGTGTGTCCCAAATGACAAATTTTAAGAATACCTGAGCTACTAGCTGCGACACTACCGAACACATACACTGGCATCTATGTACATACAGTCCCACACCCTCACACCTTTGCTACAATTGGTTTTATTGCACATACATCCCTACATGTATTGCATAAGCCTATTTTTTGTATTTGAGACCCAATTATGGGGCCATAAACCAGAGGGTAATAAAATGGTTGACGTGGAGATCTTTACTCCATAATGCAGGCTTGAATCACACAAAAAAGTCAAAACAAAAGGTAGGTGAGGGTTTTGTGGGTTAGTCAGAGTCATAGCCAGGTCTAAGGGAGGGCAATGCCCCCCTAGATTTTCCTTGTGCCCCCCCCAGAAAATTCTGACAGCCCCCTCCTGGTCTGGAGAATGGTCAACCACTTGCCCACCCCAAAGAGGCCCAGGTCAGAGTGCGTTTTACATCTGCCGCCTCACAGAGACTCGTGAATTGTTCGTCTGAGGAAGCAAAGGTCAAATCTACTTCTGTTTTCTGCGTGCCGCTACATCTTGTGCAAAGCACGGATAACACAAATTTGATATTTTTCCAGCCTCATTCTGACCCTCTGTCAGAAATGCTTAGTTTTGGTGCTGCTACTCCTTTAAGAATTGACAGTAAACGCACACTGTTGTGATTGGCTCTCTTTGCCATCTCACTGCTCAACGCTACTGGTCGGGGCTACGAAAGTGATGAAGTAAAGTAGGCGTTGATGTGTTGTTGTGAAGGTGGTCAGATGCAAATATCTACCACAGTGTGACATCACAATGAGGAAGTAGACAATGAGTCATTTTGGCTCCTTGGTTTCAACAAATGCTTTTTTTTCCAGTGAGGAGGAAGTTTTGAGTTATGAAACTTACAGTGTGTTTTTATGGTACAATGAACTCTTATATGTCAAAAGATCAAGGAAAATGTAATTCCTCATGTCAAGACCCCTTTAAAGGAATATTCCAGGCTTAAAACAAGTTGAGCTTCATTGACAGCATATGTTGATTACTTAAAAAAATTATTTCGGCAAAAATCAAGGTTACAGTGAGGCATTTGCAATGGAAGAGCAACACAAAGGCAAGCTCAGCAAGTTCTTTAAAATAAAGTTAATCCTTTGAAAAATCATTTTATATTAACAAGTATGTAAATCATAGGAATGAAAATCAGTGGAAAAAAATCGGTTAGTAGACATTAGTTTACAAACGCACAAACAAACAGTGTTAAACAGCAATGAGAAGCTTTATATCAGTATAGTATATCCAAAACTCCTCTGTGTATTTACAAAAGACAACACAAGGTAGAAAATAAACACATCACAAAATAAAAAATTAAACATCAAATAACACAATAATTCAAACAAAAATGTTGCACTCTCATGATAGGGTCTCATTGTCAAGCAAAAAATCTGGGGCAACTAAAGGGAGATGTTATTACAAATAAACACGAAAACACCTCAATTATTGTACAGCATAATTTTAAATAATTCACAGAGACACAGATGAATTGGATCCTTAAGCTATAAAAAATCACACACATATATATATATATATATATATATATATATATATATATATATATATATATATATATATATATATATTATATATATATATATATATTAGAAATTTTGCAATAATAATAATAATAATAATAATAATAATTCCACTTGAAATAAAAAAGCAATGCAAATCACAGTTTCTCCGGGTGACACAACAACGGCTGTATAAATAAGTTGATTATTAGAATGACAGATGTACGAAATTACAGTTCCAATCCATGTGCCCTTCCTCTGAATGATTCATTGATCCTTTCATAAAATCCATTTTTCTTTCTGTATTCACATGCAAAGATATTCACGAAGAAAACACTGCAATATAAGAGTGACAAACGACGTATCTGATAAGCAAATATTCATCGTAAAACAACGTTAACTAAAGCTAGTGTGGCGATCTTGTGTACAGTGATGTAGTAGAAGCACAGTTCAGTTCGGGAGGATGTCCTTTTCTCATCCAACACTTAAAATGGAAAGGGGCTCAATAACGTTTCAGGGATGCAAACTCATGAGAGGTGAAAAATGAGAGAAAGTCACATCAGGTTATCCACGGGAATATTTTCAGTTGGTTTGTTTCTTGGAGTATAAGCCTTTTGACGTGTTTAAGCTTAAGCACCTCTTTGAGGTGATTTTAATAAATATAACATATGTAACAATGTTACCAAGCAAATTCAAAAAGGTGACTAGCCAAAAGGTGAGTAGTTTGCATCTCGGATTTTTAAAGTGTACATTTGGAATGGCTGTTCTTCTTAGGCATCGTCCTGAAAAAACGAATCACCTGTTTTCAAATATAAGCAAACAAAACCTCAACGGTGCTGATTTGATTGGACTGCATTAGATGAGCACAAATGTCCAGAGGCTGTATGCAGTAAAATGATAAATTACAGGCGGCAGTTGGAATTACACATTTCCATTAGTGACAACAAAACAATAATCAAACTCGTAGGTTTTCAAACTGCCCATGTTTCTCCCTTTGATTAATGAAAATGTTATTCTCGTTGCATCAATTACAGTATGTTATCACTGGGAAATTGATGTTTTCATTGTGATTTTTGCTCAGGGTTTATTGATCTGTCATTGTAAGTACTTGACCCCCGTGCGATAAATTTACATCATACTTAAAATAAATATGATTTTAGTTAAAACATAGTTAAAGTCCATAATCTTTCTGTGTCCCTTTCAAGCTCGTACAAGGATCAATAATATGTCCTTTTATACACACATGCACGTGTAACTTTGAATGAACACCCACATACAGTATATACACAAAGATATATGTAAATATAGACAGAATGTTGATTCGTCGTTCTCGTCCAACTTGGTTCAGCTTCATCCCTCGGTGTGACACGGCCGAGGAGGTGAAAGAATTATCCTTGAAAATAAAACCAAACGAACATAGGAGTGAAAAAGGAAAGGCTTGGACCCATCTTCTTCAGAAAGCAGAAAAGGGCTGGCTACAGCGCGCTTGCACAAGTGCCTTGTTGTGAGGTGGAATCCACCAGGATGTCCAAAACGAGGTCTTCACACACTCATGGTCATATTTGGAGAATACTACAAGGTGACAAAAAGAATTGAGAACTTTTAAGAATTCAGAGGCCCTTGCAGAAGATAAAACACTCTTCTATCGTGAAACTGGATGGATATGGACAAAACCAGAGAGGAAATAACATACGCTCTCGTTCTGGAAAGGGTTGAGGAAATTTCCGGCCATCTCGCTGTCATCTCGAGGAGTTCCAGGTTGGTTGCTCATGCTCAGGTTACCGGGAGAGTTCTGTTCAGAAACACATTTTATGTTTCAGGCAAGGAGCTTTTTTGGACCCTGTATCCAATTTATGCATGAAAATCTACAATGTTGCATTTAAACAACTCTTACCTTGGGAATGCTATCCATATCAGCTGACCCTATAGAAAATTCAACACAAATACAGACTTCAGGTTATGGATAGATGGTAAGGATTGTGGCTTAAAGACCACATTAAACTTCTTGTCCACAGGGGGGCATAAGCACACAATAGGCAAAAAAGTACAAATCAGGGAAATCATGCATGAAAGCTGCGAATGTGCTTTGATCCTTTCCAAGTAAAGAATATGGCACTACAAGTAATCCAAGAGTTGCAAGTGTTTTTTGTACCTAATGATCCGTTCATGTGATGTGGCTCCATTCCTGCCATACTGCCCATTGGACCATCCCCACCCGGGCCGATAGGGAACTGCCAAAAACGCACACAAAAGTACTCATACTCTATATAAGACGTTTTATTCGAATAATTATAGTGCAGACAGTCCATTAACATGTCAGTACACACAGCATGAACAACAAATGCAACACAAATATTTACTTATATGCATGTGTGCAATTACTATTTTATTTCAAAAACTATTTTCGCTGGCTTACATTTTGCCTGTTTCCTCCGGGCGGCACTGCGTTGATCATGGTGTACATGTTCTCACCAGAATTCGTTGAGTCTGTAAAGGAAGAACCAAAGAGCACACAATATCACCACCATTTCTACAAATGATCATCTGACCATTTCTGCTTTTTTTTTAAAAAAAAGGAGAGACGAGACAAAATACATTTTTGTGATCATCAACATTATGCCACAAATGCTGTCGATCGATCTTAACTTGTTTTGAACTTGGAATTTGTCTTTAATGAAGAAATTAAAAAAATAAAAAATAATTAAATAAAATGCACAATAGAAACATTTTCATTCTAACATCAACATTTGCATCTATCCATCCATCCATCGAAGATGATAGATAGATAGATAGATAGATAGATAGATAGATAGATAGATAGATAGATAGATAGATAGATAGATAGATAGACAGAGAGAGAAGTGGAGTTTTACCTGCAGGGCTAGGCATGATGGGAGTTCCAGGAGGCCCTCCTCCCCCGGGTGGACCCTGAGAAAGAAAGAAAGAAAGATAAGAGAAATGTTATTCTGATACTCACATAAACACATACTAATGAGTTATATCTTAATGCAAGTGGCATCTACAGTACATGTGTACATTTGAGTATAATTGTGTGTGTCTGTGTGTGTGTGTGTGTGGTGCATGACAAAGGCCCGGGGCCCTTGCTGTGGTCAGCAATGTGCATATCTGCTCCAGCCTCCTCTTTCCAAATCTAATTATCTCTCCTTCTCTCTGCTGACTCGACTTTGCCTTCCCGAGCACCTCGCTTGTCGGGCTGGTTTCAGTAAGATCCTGATGCAGCTCACCACAATACATCACTGCCGGGAGATTCTGACAGTATTTTAACACAACACCTCCTGTGAATGTCTTAAAACGGCACGTTTAATCACATTGGGTATCTCAAGTGTGATTCTAAATATCTGAAAGTGTTGAGTTGCTTAAAAGACTTCCACAATAAATTGATTTTGGAATGACTTTTAACAAGCTGTGTATCTAATCTGGAACAGCTCAAGAAGTGAATGATAGGGACAAGGGATGCGTGAATCAGTGCGATATACAGTATTGGTGACCGATTCGGTATTAGACAATGTTAATGTTTTGTAATTATCACCATCTGTCTGATTAGGTTGAGATTGGAAGCAGTTAATCTCAGAGGTTATATTTTTTCCAATAAACAGTTAACTCTTTTAAGTACTAAAGTCTTTTATAAAGATTATGAAGTACATTTTGTCACACAGTCTAATAAATACTATCTATAAATGTATCAACAGCAGATCATCATTCATCAATAGTAGATCATCAGCGATCACTTCCCATAACTGTCGTAGTTCCTGGTGTTTACCAGTTCTGTGCTTTAGCCCACTATGCCACCACTACTGTTAATACATTAATTACAGTCTTAATAGTCTAAAAAACAAACAGATAAAACAGTATAGATATAAAGTATAATATTGAAAATTATATTTCTATTGGCCATATGCATATCTCACCAACATGATAGCGATACCATTGCTAATGTGTGAGTGATTTTTAGTGCATTGCTATGAGTTTGCTAAGGTGTTCTGGGTGGTTGCTAACTGGCCCTCTAATATCTCTTTGATAATCAGGTCTCTAAATATTGATCCCAGACCTCCTTCATTGCAAGTCTGTAGTTTTTTTTGCCCATTTTATCGTCTGTCAGGCATCCCATAGACTTACATTAGATTTTAGATTGGTTAAATTGTCTGATTGCTTAGAAAATTACTAGCCTACATCTCCTCAACAATCCACAAGAGGTATCATTAGTGTCCATAGTGTAATGTGTGGGGCGAGTTAGGGGCCATTCACAACAGATGTGTTTTTCAATATTTTTCCTAGGTAAACATGCGCTAGACGTATGTCTGACTGTTGCGCTGTCTTGCCTTTTTTTGAGTCTAGTGCAGGAGCACCACGTGTTTTAGACGCTGTGTGTGACAATTTCGAAAAGTTTAAAATATAGGTCTTGAGACAACGGCCCCTTTGGCCGTTTGTTTGTTCAGATATCTAACCATAAGTGTAAGCAATAATAATAGCTAAACTTGCCCAAGAAAGCACTACTAATTATTGACTATTTCTGTTAATTATTGATATCTGCATTGGTCAAAATTACAATATCGGTGCAACAATCCAGAAGCATATTTGCTCTTGTAATCAATCAAGAACTTTCATTTGGATCCACTATTGAGGACACATGATTCTTTTGATGACAAAATTCTCGCAATTTGATGCACCTGGGCAGCAGTATTCGTGGCTGTTCTCACAGCAGAGCCACGTGAATGGAGAGGGTCACGGCACTTACCACATAACTCCCTGGAGATGCCGAGGAGTACGGGATCTAAATGCCACGTGCATCCGATCGGACAGGAAACAGAGAGAAAGTCAACAAAGCAGATGCTGTTTAGATGCAAACATTTACCTACAGCTGTAGTGGCTGACATTTCACAATGATGACCGATTGTAAAAATTACTCACCATGTTGGAATTGGGTGGATTCGGCCACGGTCGTCCTCCGGGACCCCTACAAAATGATGAGATGTGTAGTACTCAATGACTACTGTAAGGCTGTAAAGTCTTAGTAGGAAACAGGCTTTGTGAATGAACTAGTCAACGAGTGACAATATATTTGCCGTCTTCTGACTCTCATAATCCACTGCTCTCTGTTTTATTTCCTCTTTTGTAAAGTCTTGGAAAAGTAATATTGTTTATTTTTCTTATGCTATTGGAGCAAATTGGCACACAGAAATAACATTTGATGGTCTCATATTGCCCGCTATAAACATTTACCCCCCAACAGTTTACTTACACGGTGCAAACCTGGAAATGTGATAATGAGGCAAATGAGTGTTAGTGTAACAGGAGATTCTTACATGTTCATCCCCGGCATCCCAGGACCACCAAGAGCATTGAGTGGTGGCCTCATCCCTCCTCCATATGCCTGAAACAATTACAAAATCATGAATCTCACAAAACCTATCGAGGAAATGTCATATGTCAACTCGAAATCAAAGAAAAATGTGTCTTTTGAATGACCACAGAGTGACGTACCTGAGGTCCTAGAGGCACCATCCCTCTGGGCGGAGTCATTCTCTGCATAGCCCCGCCCATATTCGGATGGCCTGCCAATCAAAAGTTGTAGGTGGGAATTATGCAGAAAGTAAACACACAGTTAGCTTAGAAACACTTAGACCATTGAAACATGGTTTTGAGATAAATTTTGGAAACAAACTCTGTTGTCTTGATGGGTCCATACCACTGGGTAATAACGGCTGGTTGCCAGGGACTCCACCTAATGCCTGAACCAGTAAGATACAGTACAAATTACATACCTGTCAACATCTTCCAATCAGGGCTAGATAAGGCCCATAAGGTGCCCTTAAGCTACGACATTAGATTAGGGAATGAATTTATGAAACTAAGACAGTGTGACTGCATTACAAATAGAATTTATAGCCTTAAGCGATTTATAATCTCCAAAAAATATGAAACAGGCAAATTTTAGTCTCATCTGAAAATCTTAGTGCAACTTAAAGGGATAGTGCACCCAAAAATGAAAATTCTGCCGTACTTTATTCACCCAATGTAATGTTGTTTCAAACCTACACAACTTTCTTCCATGGAACACAATAGGATATGTTAGGCAGGATGTTAGCCTCAGTCACCATTTATTTTCATTGCATGGAAAACAAGATGCAATGAAAGTGAATGGTGACTATGACCTTCATTCTGACTAACATTTTCACATAAGTTCCACATAAGAAAGTCATACAGGTTTGGAACAATACGAGGGTGAGAAATGATGATATAATTTTATTTTGGGGTGAACTATCTCATTTAAATCTCACAGAAATGGTACAACAGATGGTATTGCACGTTAATAGGACAAAACTAACATAACCCCGCCCCCCCCTCTCTAATTTATAAACTCACTATATTTTGATAAAGCTTTAACTATGGTGTAGATAATTATGTTTTTATTTTTCATTGTGTAAAAACAGAATTTAAATGCATCAGCACCTGATTGGGTATTCTGAGAGGGGGCCTGGGACCGCCAGGATAACGTGATGACATAAAAGGCTAGAAAAAAGACATAAAGCGAGACATAAAGTTTAATTGTTATTACCATAAAAAACAATGTAAGTACCTGCTTAAAAGACAACATCAAATTAAAATGCACCCTGTTTACTTCCTTAATACATGTCCCTGGTCTTATTGTGCACAATTCTTCAGTGATGAATGATATCTGATATATATTGTTTTTAACTTAGTCTGCTTCTGAGACAACTTTTCTGCTGACATAACCATTAAATTAACCAATAACATCATAGCCGAACATAGCGATAGCCAATCAAATCCCAATGGATAAAATCAGTTGATTAATCAAACTCCGGTATCGTTTCTCCCTTGAGGTAGAGCTGTGTGACTTTATAATAGCTTCGCAAATGTCAAAGAGCAACGTAGTTTATTTGAGAGCACGTGTCCCGTTTTGAGCGAGAGTTGTCCATGTGCGAGCAGAGTGATTCGTGCTGACGCAACCGATACATGGATGCTCTCTCGCATGATATGCATGTTGTGCTCTCGACATTAACAATATTATGATGCCATAGAGCTACGGGCAATTAAGATTGACTAATAATTTTAATAATTTAATAATTTATCTTCACAATACATTTTAATTGTATTTATGTATCTTTTTATTTTACATTGTGAAATGATCATCAATCTTGGCTCCTCCCCAGACATGCTCTGGTGCCCCCCTGGGGAGGCGCGCCTCCCAGTTTTAAAACGGTGGCTTTAGAATAACATCCACTGATTACCCATGGACAAGAAGTCCAGGAACGTGTATTAAGGAAGTAAATAGTCAATTTTGATTGCATGCTGACTTAATGTTGTTTTCAAACACAACCTTTTTTGGCATGTTTACATCATACATACAGTATTCAGCATTGTCATTTATACATTATATTGATTCTTAGCTGTGACCTTACTGAATTGTAGTCCTATTTTTAAGAACAGTACTAACACGAACTAGCTTTAGTTCAGCACTGAAGGCATTTACTCAAAGCTTGAGTGAATCAATAGCACTGAGACTGAACAATTACAGTACACAGCATAAATGAGTACACCCCTCTGAAACCTAACAAATGGTGTCCACAGTGATGTACAGTGGTTGTAAAGTTCTTATAAAGGGATTTATGAGTGCTGAAGGTGTGAGGGAATTGTACTTAATCAATGGCATCATGAATTCACAGATGCTCTGCAAAATCTTAAAAGAGCATTGACAGCCTGGGCTGTCAGCCACTTTTTTTTTTTTACCATGACAATGACTCTAAACATTATTCCAAAGCCAATGCAGCATTCCTTTGGATAAACAAGATAGTATGTCACCCAACCTCAATCCTATTTGAGCAGCTGTCAGGTGCAAGTTGAGCATCACTCCCCGTTAACAATCACAGTACTTAAGGTCATTCTTCAGGAGTGGAACAGGATAGATGTGACAAAATGTCATGAACTTAATGTCAACAAGAGTCAGAGTCAAGTATTGCAAACTATTTGATTAATTTATTCTTGTATATGCATGGACATATAGTTTTGGTGGTCTAGTTGCACATCAGCCACTTAAGTGGACGCTATTGCATCATCAACATACATTGCCACCCATTGGCCAGCCGTTGTAAGTGCAACAAAACATTCTCAAATCCAAGATTTGCCAAAAATGCCGGCTAGCTCAGGAATATCTTACCAATCCTTCTATAGAAGGAGACCCTCACAGGTAAATTACATTTGGTAACATCAAGTAACTACTAAGGAGTAATCCAATTGCAAAATATTTGAAGTATTGCATTTATTTTGGGAGGAAATTACAATGAATCATCTGTCCACTAAACTGGAAATCATGCATCACTGGCTATATGTCAACTACAATTCATTCTATTACTGCCACTTTGTTGTTCTTGAAAATCTGTAACTTCATCAGTAACGTTTTGGGCTGTAATCAATTGATTTATGCTATTAGAATGTAACTGGCAGTTTCTGTGACAAAAACAACATTTTGTGCAGATTAGTTCCATTATGTGAGTAACAGTTAGTGCCTTTATATTTTGTAGATCGCAAGTCAAGTTCGAGATAGAAAGGCCTACAAGATAGTGGAGCAATTACCATCGGAGTCAAATGAGGATGATGCTAGTGGCAGTGATGAGGAGTGGTTGCCAGAAAAAGGATTAGGAAATCCTAGTAGTAGAGAGAGGCGCTGAGGATGCAGAATGTGCTTGCATTGCATTGAGCAGTATAAGAAGATACACAACTCTTCTTAATTGAAATAAAAAAATAAAAAAATGCTTCACGTGTCGTGCAACCTACTGATAAAGCGCCGACGAGTCATTAGTTGGGTTAGTAAAATAAAGAAATAATAATTTGTCATATCATTTTTGAAAATTATATGAAATTATATAACCCCCCCGACGATATCATCGTCCATCGCGATGTTTTACTGTCAACATCGTCAACTGCCAATTTAGGGGACATCGCCCAACCCTACAGTGATATGAACTTTTATGTTGTATTTTTGTCCTTTTCAAGCTGGACCACCACTAATGAACATTCTTCAGAATTTCTCCTTTTTTGTTCCACAGGAGAAAGTGATATGAGTTTGGAATGACACAAGGGTAAATAAATAATGAGAGCACTTTCATTTTTGGGTGAACTATCCCTTTAAAAACTGAGCTATGCACAAATGGGAGAAGGTTTAGGAGGTGTAGAACTGGCAGCATCTGTGTGCAAGCTACAATCAATGGTAAGGACGCTAAAGTGCAGATAAAGTTGTGGTTGCATGGGGCAAGAGAGCCTTTAGATGAATAAAGGGTTCAACATAATTGATAAGTTCAGAGGTCCCACACCTTTTGGACCTTTGGTTTAGATGGTTATGCTTAGTGTCTCATTTGAGAGATCAAAGCTCAGACAAGGGGCTGATCTTGTTGGAGCAGACAATAAAAATCTATCAATAATTACAGGCAATTAGAGCTTCACTGAGAGTCAGTCATTATGATGTTAAATTGGAAGTCTTCACTCATGAAAATTAAGCTCATTGTTCATCAAAGAGAAGGCAGAAGTGGAGAAAGATCATGATGAATCCCTGAACATAATTATTAAGGTGGATTGCCACATTTCTGTGCGTGTTTGTGCCTCTCTTTTATGATGGAAGTCAAAGTAAAGGGTTTGAGTACATATACTAAAAAGTTTTTATCTTACATAATACATAAGGGACATTTCAACAGTGTCAGCAAAGAGGCCAATTGGTTGCTTGGGAAGCCTGACTGGAGTCACTCAGCATGCCCTTGATTCAAACTTGTGACTCCAGGTTTGGTAGGAAAACTATTGATATTGAATGATGCTGCATCCACTCCAGTAGATGTCACTGTCTGTCCAAGATGACATGAGCAAAATGTTACTGAGTGCACCTTTAATACGTTAACATTAATTAATGCAATAGTTTACTTATTTATCTTGATAAATGTTAATTTGTTGATACTAATACTGTACATTTTTAACATAAAAATTTACATTAATTAATTAATTGTGAACTAACAAAAAACAATAGTATATTCAAAAATTAACATTGACCATGATTTATATAAGCTGTACATATAGTAAACTAATACATCTCTCCCATGGTATATCTACACTAGAAAGAACTCCACTATGTCTGTCACTCTGCTGTGAGTAATTCAGTAACTCTGTTGTGTGTGAGACAGTTGTTACATCCTCTTAGGGACCTGGCTCAGTTGCCCAGCACTGTGTCTAACATGCACGCAGTGGCCTTGGACACCTCACGGTCATGATTAATTATGGACAGAGGTGAGAAGCCTGCATTTGTCCTCTTTAATAATAGATGAGTGAGGTCTGTGGATTTCATGAGATGAACAGAAAGGTCTCCTTACAGGTAAAGCCGGCAGAGAGTACATTTTCTGTAAATGTTTACTGCCCTTAGGTTACAGATCAGAACCAAAGCTGATCCACTGACTACCAATCAAAACATCTAGTTTTAGACCAGTAAAGTCATTCAACTATAAAATAGTTACAAATATATAAATAAAATATTATCGGTATATCCAAATATACACTCACTGGCCACTTTATTAGGTACACCTGTACATCTACTTATTCATGCGATTATCTAATCAGCCGATCGTGTGGCAGCAGTACAATGTATATAATCATGCAGATATGGAACAGGAGCTTCAGTTAATGTTCACATCAACCATCAGAATGGGGAAAAAATTTATCTCAGTGATTTAGACAGTGGCATGATTGTTGGTGCCAGACGGGCTGGTTTGAGTGTTTCTGTAACTGCTGATCTCCTGGGATTTTCACGCACAACAGTCTCTAATGTATGTGTAGAGAATGGTGCAAAAAACATCCAGTGAGCGGTAGTTCTGCGGATGGAAACACCTTGTTGATCAGAGAGGTCAACGGAGAATGGCCAGACTGGTTCGAGCTAACAGAAAGGCTACGGTAACTCAGATAACCGCTCTGTGCAATTGAGCAGAATAGCATCTCAAAATGCACAACACGTCGAACCTTGAGGCTTTTGGGCTACAACAGCAGAAGTCTACGTCGGGTTCCACTTCTGTCAGCCAAGAACAGAAAACTGAGGCTGCAGTGGGCCTACCATTTGTGTACCTCAGCAGAAATCCAGATTTGTCAGACCAAGTGATGTTTTTCCTATCATCTACAGGCCAGTCTACTGCGCCCACTGCAGCGTCAGATTCCTGTTCTTAGCTGACAGTAGTGGTACCCGGAGGGGTCTTCTGCTGCTGTAATCCATCTGCCTCAGTGTTCAATGTGTTGTACGTTCAGAAATGCTTTTCTGCATAGAACTGTTGTTACGTGTGGTTATTGTTGTTAAGTGACAGGGCGGTCACAGTAATCGATTTCACCTTCCTGTCAGCTAGGACCATTCTCCTCTGACCTCTGGTATTAAAAAGTCGTTTTCACCCACAGAACTTCCGCTTGCTGGATGTTTTTTGTTTTTTGCACCATTCTCTATACACTCTAGAGACTGTTGTGTGTGAAAATCCCAGGAGATTAACAGTTACAGAAATACTCAAACAAGTCCATCTGGCACCAACAATCATGCCATGGTCAAAATCACTGAGATCACATTTTTCCCCATTCTGATGGTTGATGTAAACATTAACTCAAGCTCCTGACCCATTTCTGCATGATTTTATACACTGCACTGCTGCCACATGATTGGCTGATTAGATAATTGCATGAATAAGAAGATGTGCAAATGTACCTAATAAAGTGGCAGGTGAGTGTATAATTAGACTTACAATAAAAAAACTAAAGTAAAAATGATGTAAAATAACTTTAAATTAAAAAAGTATAATAACCCTGAGATTCAGTCAAATGAGTCCATACTTTTGATTGGCAGATCACAAACCCAGACCAGCGGCTCCAGTCAATATTTCTTTATGAATACCTGCAAAGGTCTAATATCTTAAAGTCAGAACAGAACTGAACAAGCCATTCATCTAATCTAATATCGGTCCACTGCATAATTCATGGTTTAAGCTTTCTAAAAATAACACAATGACACAATCATTCATCTCTCTAACAGGTTTTGGCAAAAAAAAAAAAGGAAGGTGATCTGGCTTAAGCCTGGAATTTTGAGTGTTCGTATGTGCCTCTGTGTTTCTGTTGACTAATCCATTTGGGCTTTCTTGTTTGCCTATCAAAGAAACAAAGTGGACGAACATCAGAAAATAAAAGTATAGAGAACATCAGATGTACAAGTATAAAACTTTGGGCCAAAACAGATGGTTGATAATTATTGTTGTTGCAGATTTATTTTTAGGCCGATAACTGATGCAGAGAGGCGTGAAACAGGCTTGGTTCGGGGCAGGCGGCGAGATATCAGAGTCCAGTAGCAGGCACGGGTCGTTAGGCAGGCTGCAGACAGGCAGAAAGGTTAGTAACAGGCTGGGATCGGAACAATAGAATCACTCAGAAAACGCTCAGACATGCAACATGGGGTGAAACAATACTTCGCACTGGATGCTGAGTTAACGAGGCAGATATAGTCTCAGGGCGAGAGTTTGATGCGGGACAGCTGGGCAGCAATCAAGGCTTAATGATCAATACTGTGCTGAAGCATGAGGCACTTAGTATTCAGGGGAGAGAGCGCGAGAGTGCGTGGAGTTGGCAGAGCTGGGCGCCATAACAGAGCCCCCCTCCTGCGAGCGTCTCCTAGCGCGAGGGAACTGATGACGGCGAGGTCTGCCTCGAGGTCGAGGAGCCGGTCTATCAGGGTGATTGCGGTGAAAGTCTTGAGTGAGGGACGGGTCTAGTATATCCCTGGCGTGGGCCCAGGAACGTTCCTCTGGCCCAAAGCCCTCCCAATCAACGAGGTATTGAAGACGCCCGCCGCGACGTCTACAGTCCAGCAGACGATGCACTTGGTAGGTCTCTTCGCCCTCTACCTGGATAGGTCGGGTAGCCGTCTCCTCTGAGTCCTCTCTGCGCCCTACAGATTGGGCGGCGGCTGGTTTGAGCAGGGAGACGTGGAACGTGGGTGAGACGCGCATGTGTCTGGGCAGGTCAAGACGAAACGACACAGGAGTGATTTCACGGACGATCTTGAATGGACCCAAGAATCTCGGACTTAGCTTTTTGCAGGGCAGCCGGAGGCGTAGGTCTCGTGTGGATAGCCACACCCATTGGCCGGGTTGGTAAACAGGTCCTGCCCTGCGGTGCCTGTCTGCCCTCTCCTTGCCGCGTCTTATCGCACGCTGGAGGTGAGTGTGGGCCAGGTTCCAGGTCCTCTCACTCCGCCGGAGCCAATCATCCATGGCAGGGACGCTGGTGGGCTCACCTGACCAGGGGAACAGTGGGGGCTGGAATCCGAGGACGCACTGAAAAGGGGTCATCCCGGTAGAGTGCTTGCGGATGGAGTTCTGGGCATATTCAGCCCACATCAAGAAACGATGCCAATCCCCCTGCTGACGATGGCAGTAGGAGCGGAGGAAGCGGGAAATCTCCTGGTTGAGGCGCTCCACTTGTCCGTTGGCCTGGGGGTGGTACCCCGATGTGAGACTCACGTTGATCTGTAGTCTCCCACAGAAGGCATTCCAGACGCGGGAAGTGAACTGGGGTCCCCTGTCAGACACAATGTCCTCTGGTAACCCGTAGAACCGAAAGACATAGTTACACAGATGTTCCGCCGTCTGCAGAGCGGTGGGTAGCCTGGGGAGCGGGATGAGTCGGCATGCCTTAGAGAAGCGGTCGATGATGGTGAGAATGGTTGTGTAGCCCTCGGAGGGAGGCAGATCCGTGATGAAGTCCACCGCGATGTGGGACCAAGGCCGTTGGGGAACAGGTAGGGGTTGAAGGAGGCCCGCGGGTAGCAGCCGAGAGGACTTCTGGGTGATACAGACTCTACAGAGGCGAATGAATTCGCTCGCGTCCCGAGTGAGCGTGGGCCACCAGTACCGGTTCTGAAGGAGCTGGGTCGTGGCCGTGATTCCGGGGTGCCCGGAACAGGGAAGGGCGTGCACGTGGCTCATCACTTTGTCGCGGAGGGTTTCTGGTACAAAGATCCTCCCAGTGGGGCAGCCCGAGGGAATTTCGAGGTCAGCGTTGGCCTGAGCGCACTCGGTCTCGAGGTCCCATTGAACTGGTCCGAGGACGAGAGCTGGGTTGATAATGGGTTCTGGGGTCAGGACCTCCATTTCGGAGTCGAACAGGCGAGACAGAGAATCAGCCTTGGTGTTCTTCGAACCGGGACGGTAACTCACTGTGAAGTGGAACCGGGAGAAGAAAAGAGACCACCGGGCTTGGCGTGCGTTCAGTCTCGTGGCTGTACGCAGGTACTCCAGATTCTTGTGATCTGCATACACGGAGAATGAGTGAGTCGCTCCCTCAAGCCAATGGCGCCACTCCTCGAACGCTGACTTCATCGGTAACAACTCGCGGTCCCCAACGTCATAGTTCCTCTCTGCTGAACTAAACTTCCTGGAGTAGAAGGCGCAGGGATACAGCTTGGGAGGGTCGCCCTGGCGCTGAGAGAGTACTGCTCCTAGCCCGGTGTTCGAAGCGTCCACCTCCACCACGAAGGGTAGCTCAGGGTTAGGATGGTGCAGGATGGGAGCAGAAGTGAAGCTGTTCTTGAGCTGCTTAAAAGCCCGGGAGGCAGCCTCGTTCCAAGCTAGCCCTCTCGTGCCCTTCCGAACCAGAGCTGTTAACGGGGCTGCTACGGAGCTGAAGCCTCTGATGAAGTGGCGATAGAAATTGGCGAAGCCTAGGAAGTGTTGCAACCCCTTTAGGGTGGAGGGTTGGGGCCAGTCTACGACTGCTCTCACCTTATTCTCATCCATGGCCACGCCCTCCGGGCGGATGACGTACCCCAGAAAGGTTGTCGAGGTCTGATGGAAGTCACACTTCTCTATCTTGGCGTAGAGTTGGAACCGAAGGAGCCTCTGAAGTACCGCGCGGACATGCTGGATGTGGGCTTCAAGGGTGTCAGAATAAATCAAAATGTCGTCTATATAGACGATTACATTTTGGTGGAGCAGGTCACGGAGGACGTTGTTGACGAAGGATTGGAAGATGGCAGGGCTGTTAGAAAGGCCGAAAGGCATGACGAGATATTCATAGTGCCCAGTGCTCGTGGAGAAGGCAGTCTTCCATTCGTCCCCCTCTCGGATTCGAACCAGGTTATAGGCGGAGCGCAGGTCCAGCTTGGTGTAATATCTGGCTGTGCGAAGAAGCTCTAGAGCAGCCGGTACCAGCGGTAGTGGGTAACGAAACTTAACGGTACATTCGTTCAGGGCTCTGTAGTCGATGCAGGGTCGCAGTCCTCCATCTTTTTTCTTGACGAAGAAGAACCCGGCTGACAGAGGGGAAGTGGAGGGACGGATGAACCCCTTTGCGAGCTCCTCCTCCACGTATTTCCGCATGGCCTCGGTCTCAGGTTGGGACAGTGAGAAGATGCGGCCTCTGGGTGGTGTGTTATTGGGTACGAGGTCTATGGCGCAGTCGTATTCCCGATGGGGCGGTAGCTTGGTGGCTTTGATCTTGCTGAAGACCTCGGCTAGATCGTGGTATACGGTGGGTAGGCGAGATAGCACGGCGTCATCTCGGGGTTCGGTAATGCCTTGGACCTTTAAGGGTTTGACGACAGACAGACACCTCGAAAAGCATCTCTCTCCCCAGCTGATTATCTGCCCGGTAGTTCCCTCCTTGGCATGCTCGAACACAGCTTGGAAACGTTCCAGAAATTCTCCGTAGGAAGAGAAGGCGGACCCATCTGGTTTCCAAACCGCGGTGATCCACTCCAACGCGCGACCGGTGAGTAGCCTGCACACGAAGGCGATTTTGCTGGCATCAGTGGCGTGCAGGGCCGTCTGCTGGGCGAGATACAAAGAGCATTGAAGAATAAAGCCTCTGCATTTACCTTGGTCACCCTCATACCTCTCAGGGCGCGCGAGGTGCGGGTTGGAGCTCGCCGTGTGCGGCTGGTCTAGTGAGAGAGGCGGCGCGGTGAATGTTGGAGCGGCTGTGGGTGCCGCGATGGATTTCTGCAGGGCTCGTACCGCTGAGACCAATTCCTCCGTGAGTGTGGTCAGGCGGGATAACTGGTGATGATGGGCGGCCAGCTGAGAGGCTTGGTTGGTGACAGCGGCCGACAGAGCAGTCATTGTCGCTGGATCCTCGTTCGGCGAAGTATTCTGTAAAGAATCAGACAAGTCGGGCAGATCCATTTGCAACAATGTTTTTAATGGGCAGACTTCAAGGAAACGTAACTTCTCATCAATGAGCAAACACAGGGGAAAGGTCTAGTCTGATGCCCGGGGAAGGGTTAAACTCAGGCGAAGGAGTCCGGCTGGATCCGAGATCGGCAGTCGGCGACAGAGAGGCGTGAAACAGGCATGGTTCGGGGCAGGCGGCGAGATATCAGAGTCCGGTAGCAGGCACGGGTCGTTAGGCAGGCTGCAGACAGGCAGAAAGGTTAGTAACAGGCTGGGATCGGAACAATAGAATCACTCAGAAAACGCTCAGACATGCAACATGGGGTGAAACAATACTTCGCACTGGATGCTAAGTTAACGAGGCAGATATAGTCTCAGGGCGAGAGTTTGATGCGGGACAGCTGGGCAGCAATCAAGGCTTAATGATCAATACTGTGCTGAAGCATGAGGCACTTAGTATTCAGGGGAGAGAGCGCGAGAGTGCGTGGAGTTGGCAGAGCTGGGCGCCGTAACAGATATATGTGATATCCCACAATTTTATATTATAGTAAATGACATGTATATAAAATTGCCAAAATTAGATTACCTTTTATTTCTAATTACATATTTAGTCAATTTCATTCAAATAGAAAGTAAATCTCACAAAATGATTTTGTTTAATTACTAACATATATTAAGGCATGATTGACAAGAATCGTCTTTAAAAATAATAATAATATTAATCTCAATAATTTAACTGCAGCACTTTCTGGAATAGAAAAAAAACTATTATGATCTGATAATAAAAATGAAAAAAGATCCGATACTGAAGCAGTCACCAATTTATCTATAAACTCCAACATTTTTCAACCCAAAACACTAAAACTACATATAAGAAACAATGTTATCACAACATATCCTGCATATCTAACACTTGCTTTTTGGCCTACAGGTTTGTCAGTGCTTTTGCGACAGCAAATAAAATCCATTCCAACCACTGATAGATAAAAATCGAGAACTTCCGCGTGAGCTGAGGCTTCCCTTGGGTGAATCATCTCCATTAGGCTGGTGGAAGAGCAGTATCACACTCTGAGTATAGAGTAATGCCCAGCACTACGTGGATCTGTAAGACCTCCAGCTCTACCGCAGTACCATCTATTCCCTCTGTGCAAATGCACTTATCAAGTAACATCAAATTACACACATGAAATATTAAGTGCTGGACATTCTTGCATAATGGTTTGTAGAGGCCAGAAAGACCAATCACTGATAACAATAGAGCAGAAAGACAGAGTACCCAAAACTATTCAGAGACTGAAATGTATAAATGTATAAATCAACTAAAAAACACCTTCGGACAAGCTGATTAAAAGTCAAAGCAAAAATGGCTCAGAAAAGTTAGTTCTAAGAAAAGCTCTAGCTCTAATTGTGTCTTAACATATTTATGTTTTGAAGGACAGCTGATATTCATTCTGAAATAACTCTACAGTAACACACAAAAGCAAGAGAGTTTTGTTCTTGTCTGTTTCCCCAAACAAGCAGTTGAATGACAGTGCTAGCCATCTCTCAGGCCTTTGGGGGGCACTCTTAAGCTAAACATTTCTGTTTGATCTAATGATGTCTGTTGGAAATCAGACAATGACTGTGGCAGAGGCTGATTCACCACTATGACAAAGGGGGAAAAAAAATATTCAAAAACTTTTTATACAGGCTCAGCATTGCGTCCGTCACTTCAGCCGCAACAACACTGCAATGCTTATGGTTTGTCTCAAAATTGAGCACTGCTGTACAAAAATATTGCATATAATGTATGGCACACACACACACACACACACACACACACACACACACACACACACACACACACACACACACACACACAGTATATATACTGTATATATACACCTCAAGTGACCACTTTAATAGATACACCTGTACACCAACTTATTCATGCAATTAGCTAATCAACCAATCGTGTGGCAGCAGTGCAGTGCATAAAATCAAACAGATATGGTTCAGGAGCTTCAGTTAGTCAACCATCAGAATGGGGAAAAACAATTATCTCAGTGATTTCCTTCGTGGCATGATTTTTGGTGCCAGACAGGCTGGTTTGAGTAACAGCTGATCTCCTGGGATTTATCTCCTAGAATTTACTCAGAAACCAAACACATCCAGTGAGCGGCAGTTCTGCATACAGAAATGCATTGTTGATGAAAGAAGCCAATGGAGAATGGCCATACGGGTTCGGATGGAAACACCTTGTTGATCAGAGAGGTCAACGGAGAATGGCCAGACTGGTTCGATCTGACAGAAAGGCTACGGTGTCTCAAAAAACCCTCTGTATAATTGTAGTGAGCAGAATACCATCTTAGATTGCACAACACGTTGAACCTTGAGGTGAATGGCTACAACAGCAGAAGACCTTGTCGGGTTCCACTTCTGTCAGCCAAGAAGCTGAGGCTGAAATGGCCTACCATTTGTGTACCTCAGCAGAACTCGAGATTCATCAGACCAGGCTATGTTTTTCCAATCTTTAACTGTCAAGTTTTGCTAAGTCAGTGCCCACTGCAGAGTTCATGAATCAAGTGTTTCTTAGACAAAAGCTCAGATTCAAAAACTAGTGAGTAGCCTTACTAGTGAGCATCCTAACAGAGATGAAACATCATATAGTAAGTGACCAATCTGGAATGCTCAACACATGCAGCAAATCTGCGAGCCAAACAAACAGTGCTTCCCACGACTCACTCAAAATTGGTTCATTCATGTCACTAAACAACATTAAAACTATCAGGCACAAAGCAGGGAACCAACAGCATTTTTTAACAACAGTTAATGGTATTAAATGAATTATGAGTACATAAATATAAATAGTATTTTTCTCACTTAGTCCCCCATGTTGGATTTAAGAATGCCTAGATGTGCTGAAGACAGAATTTGTGTCACATTTGAGACAGCTCACAAGATCTCAGAATAGTGCTAAAACTCTGCTCTGTTGCAGTAGAACACAAGACACAGAGCATCCACAGTAAACCTGATGACAAACCATCTGCCTGAATTACTGAAAATTCCACCCACCCGCCTATACAGACATCTTACGAGCAGAACTGTTGTAAATGCTCTCAGAGCAGCCTGCATTCACTCGATTTCTTTATACAGTCTGAGCTCAAAGATTAAAGGCTAGCACAAGGACTTGTCCTCATTTGACTTCATGGCAGAGAAGCAACTTTCAAACTGGTGTTTGCTAAGCAATAAGGTACTATCAATTTAGTGTCTTTAAAAGGTGTTGTAAAAGTGATTTTTATGGAATATTACACTTGAAATATCTGTACTACCTGACAGATTTCACTGAAACACGAGGTGTCCTGAAAAATCACACCTTTCACTGTGACAGCCCTAGACTCTCTAAATAAAGGGGAATGGCTTACACGTTTAAGCCAATCAAAAACACTCTCCGTCTGTCAATCATTTTGCACATCTGGGTTTAATTCGAAGGCTTTTGGGTTTTGGATAAGAGGGCATATGGGTCCGTGATTAGACAGCAATGGTGTTATTCAGAGGCTAAATTTAGCAGAAATAGCAAACGGCCTAAATCAATTATATTGTATTTTTCCCATGCTTTTTTCAAATAATCCAGGAATTATTATTAAATCCTTCATAAAATAGTAATATGCCATGAACCAAACCAACCAGCTCCAAGGTGAATCACAACATTACAAACTTTGTAATGAACTACAATCCCAAGAAGCCTTGTGAATGACGTAATTAAAATAAAACAATGAATAAATATCAAATTCACAGTGAGTCTTTGGAGACGGCGGTCGCTGCAGAGCACTTTTGTTGCAGTTTGTTTGCAGCGATTCTCAGATTGGTGGAGCGTTTCTTTTCAGGATTATGCACAGTGTAGTTCTTCAACAGGAATTCTGCTATATAATGACTGATGGCTTTAACAGAAGCATATACCATCCTATGAGCTCACAGTGTTTAAAGGTTAATAAGTTATCATTAATAATTGTTACAATCAGACTGTTGCGCTCTATAGAGATGCACATCCTTTTTCCAAGAGAATAAGTAACTTCAGGTCATGCCATCAGCCATGGGGCACTGGAGGGCAAGGGCCAGATGGAATCAGGTGTTGCTCTGAGAACACATTTTAAGGGCAGGACAGGACGTCTCAGGGGACAATAGCATCTCTGTGTGAGAAATGACACGCCTCAGTGTTCTTAGAGAGGAGAGTGGGAGTTGAGAGAAAGTTTAAAATGGGAGGCTAGAATGTAGTGGAATGCGGATTCAGCTCCTTTAATAATGCATCCGCTGCTCTTCTACCCTCATTCCCCTGGCATTCATCTCGGTTTCAACATTATCTACCTCACTCCATGAATGTGTGGTCCAAGAGCTCTTCTGCTGGTCTGAAACACTACAGCACTTCACTAACTCATGGCCAACATACAAATACTTAAAAAGAAACAGTTCTCCAAATAACAAAATATTTCAGTCACCCTAATTTCTTTCTAAAACTGTATGACTTTTTTCCTACTGCAGCTCTCAAGTTCTTCTTCGTCACAACGGCGAGTAAAATCTGAATATTTACTTGCCAGCAGCTAATAAAATACATATTTTAGTCGCATAGCGTGACATTTTGTCGCATATGCGTGTGAATTACTTGCTATGAAGAGGGCTGTTTAAGCTTGAAAGCCCATAATGAAAAATAGCTCTGTAGACATTGTGCAATATATGTCCTTATGTGTTCAAAAGAACCAAAATAATATATATTGCACAATGTCTACAGCGTAGAATTCAATGAAGCTGTCAGCTGAGGACATGTGAGGTGTCTATTTCTCAAACTAGAGACTCTGATGTACTTATCCTCTTGTTTAGTTGTACATCTGGTCCTTCCACATCTCTTTCTGTCCTTGTTAGAGACAGTTGTCCTTTGTCTTTGAAGACTTTAGTGTACACCTTTGTATGAAGTCTTCAGTTTTTTTGCAATTTTGGCAATCAAACATTATTGGTTTATGCATTTCTAGAGAAAGCTGTTTCTTTTTTGCCATTTTTGACCTAATATTGATCTTAAGACATGCCAGTCTATTGCATACTGTGGCAACTCAAAAACAAATTCAAAGACAATGTTAAGCTTCATTTAATGAACCAAATAGCTTTCAATTGTGTTTGATATAATGGCAAATGATTTTCTAGTGCCAAATGAGCAATGTAGCACGATTACTCAAGGATAAGGTGTTGGGAGTGATGGCTGCTGGAAATGGGGCCTGCCTAGAAATGACTTTTTTCAAAAAGTTATGGTGCTGTTTTTTTACACAGTGAAGTATACAGCACACAGAAAAACAGGTCGGATGGCTAGACAAACTCGTGCTGTGTTCGAAAGAAAATGTCTGTCTAAAAATGTCAAAATTGAAACTTAATTAAAATATCAAAAATTATTTTTAACATTTCTTTCAAAGATGTGTGATCAGTTATCAGTGACTTGAAACAAACTAGCATAAAAATCAGCAACCACCAAACTATCGGTATCGGCACACATTTTGTGCATTCCTCCTATACAAAATTTGTGTGATCACTGGCATCAAATATGGCATAATTGAATTAAAGGCGAGGGACACAAAGTTTTTTTTCTTCACACAAAGTTGTCATATAGCTTCAGAAGACATTAAATATAGTGCACAAGTCATGTAGACTACTTTTATGATATTTTTAATAGTTTTTTTGTAAATTTTACAGTCACTTGTCACTGTCTACTTACGCTGTGTGAAAAAAAAAGTGTCTGCTACATTCTCCAAAACATTTCCGTCTGTGTTACAAATAAGAAATCCAGTCAAACCGGTTTGGAGCAACATTTTTGGGTTAACTATACTTTTAATCTGAAAAAATGTACGACAATCATGCTAATTCAAACAAGGAATAACATTATATATCATGACAACAAAGACAGACTGTTCCAGCCTGACACCACGGGGGGCAGATGTGCTTCTGTTGAGCCACTTAAGAGGGAAGATTTGACCTTCTTAGTTTATCGTTCTATTAGATGAGCACCATTAGTGATCTGCAGGGGATTCATGAAACCCCCTAAACACAAGTTTGGAGATCTGCTTCAGTCAGTCAGTCTGCTGGATTTCTGTCACTCTTAATCAACCCAATTACAACCCACCGGGCGTCAAATGCCACGTCTCCTTAGAATGGGACGATACGTACAAAGACATCTGATTTATAAGCACTTCATAACCCGACGAGGATGATATGACACATAAGAACACTTCCTCTAAAGCAATATCTCGTATGTCAACACAGGTTTAGTGTCAAAAAAAATATTGCTGGTAAATATATATTCTAGGCTGATGTTTCTTTTCCTTCAAGAATGAGTGCATCTGGGCCAAAGCATCACATTTATCCTCCTGTCAAAAACAGGTGATTCAAGGCCACGAACAGCTGATCAAATTAAAACTGATTAACTGATGATGGATTAATGCCATGCTTCACTTCACATGGACAATAGTCACCACATTAAGCATGTGGCTGAACTGGTGCCAGCTGCTGGACAAATCAAATATCCTCCATCTGACCTCAGTGATGCAGATCAAAGGTCATGCACTCGTAAGAAGAAATTATTCACTTAGAATGTGTTTGATGGATATGAAAAAAAATCATCACATAATAATACAGTGAATTCAATTTCTGTAGCTATCTTTCATGATCGCATTCATGAGAATGAATCAACCGTTAAGCCAAGCCATTTGAAATGTTCAGTGGCTTGCGTGAGGTTGTCAGTTGTATTGTAGTGTTTTGCATCTGTTTAATCTGTTTTTCAATTGTTTTCCTTTGTAAACTTGCACTAGATGTACTTACAGTGTCACGTTTTTTATAGACGCTTTCAGGGGTTGCAAAACAAATAATAATTATCTGTCATTTTGATGGAATGGGAAGATTAAAGGTGCAATATGTAAAAATGTTCATGTTCATGCCTTTTTTTGCCAATGTATGAACGCCTTGTAATGCAACTTAAAAAATGAGCCCTTCCCGGACTTCCTAGGTAGCCTATTAAAGCCTGCAGACTGATTTTCATGTGAAGGGAGAGGGTCGTTTTAGCCGGGAAACTCCAAAGGATGTGATGTTTATGTGCGCTCCCGAGAGCCTTGCCTCAGTGCTTCTCTTCCGCTATTCAACAGCGACAACAAACAGTCTGCAACACTGGGTAACGTTATCTTAGAGATGGAATCCAGCACAACACCGACTCCCACAGCCAATAAAAAAAAAAAAAAAATGTATCTACTGAATCTATCTGGCTAAGCGGGAATGTGATCGTGGTTGAGCGAAAACTAGAGTGAACATCGGCAGGGCATTTGATTCCTGGAGGGACATTCGTAAACTGACCCTGAATTGGCGTTCTTCTTTTTGGACAGGTAAGCTTACATAACTGCAAAGCATGTGAAATATAGTGCCATAAGGATTGATCTGTTTAATTTTAGCTAACTTGATCATGCCTGCTAACACTGACTCTGAGCTACCTTGCTTCGTAACCTTCAAAACATTTCAATGAATATTCTTTATACTAAAAGTCAAGTATACAGGATAAATTTAAGCAAAGATGCTGGTTTCTTGATCGCAGTACAACATATGACATACAAAACATACAATAGTGCAACATAACAGTCCAGTGCAACAGTAAACTGTCTGGTATAGTTCAGTAGTATGTAGCTGTATGTGCGTATCAGTATGCTATGTTAGCTGATATGTAGTTTTAGATTAGTCTCATAGTTTGTAGTAAAATAATCATAACTATGTAATTTTAATTATGCTAACTCATCTGTCAGCATTATGCCAGTGAATGACATTCAGTCTCTTTGTACGTTACGTCACTGTTTTGGCCGATCCTCGCATCCCTATGGAGTGTGTGCACGAGCGCGAGCAACAGGCAGCTGGCTGCAGTTCACTTAACGGCCCCAGGTGTCATTAATAACAAGGGTTTCTGAATCTTACATACGGCACCTTTGAAGAACTAAAATCATGGATGACTGACAAGTGTGAGTTAAAAAAAAACTGAAAAGTTCTATTCATTCATTTGGTCAAGAAATTCAATTTTAGAAATTCAAAAGTTGAAATCTTTGCATCTTTCACAAAGTTCACTGTTATCGTTTAATAAAATGTTTTGTATCTGTCAGATTTACACTCTCTGTTATGGACCAAATTTAAAAGTACTTTTTAATTTATTTAAAAAATATATAATTCTCTCAAGTTACTTGGGTTTTTGTTTTTAGAATTTTCTTCCAGGTGTAAATATTTCTCATGATAAAAAAATGTAAGCTATAAATGCATATGTTTTATATATCCAGTGAACAAATATCGAAAAAAACAAAAAACAACAACATGATATCTGTTAATAGAAGCTTTTCATTAACATAATATTCTGGCTTGACCAGATTTCTTATCAGGCCAACTTGTCGATAGGGATGGGATAATATGGTTATCTCACGATTCGTTTCGATGTACGATATGAGGTTTATGATTCAATATTACTTGCATGACATAGTATGACATAACATTTTGTAAATAGTTTTTTAATCAATTTATCTATCAAAAAAGATCAAACACAAATATGCCTTCAAACTGAGCTACCCCTGTAAGCATTGTAGAATAAAAGTAGGGGTAAAATCAAGCAATAGAGAGATTGTGATGTTTGACGGATCATTTAATTTATGATCAAATGGACAGAAAACAATGTTGCCAATTTCGAAATATAGAGTTTTGAATTGATATGTTTGCGTTTTTTTTGGTTTGCCATATATATTATATTTGTCGATGAAGTTGAATAGCCCTGCGTTAAGCCATCAAGCTCTAAGCCACAGGTGTGCTGTTTATAGAAACATCTACTCTTTCCAAGTTAATGTCTGAGGGATTTGAATATGAGCCACTGTTACAGCTCATGGCGAGTATTAAGAGTCTTCAAAGCCAAATTTCATCCTAAAATACGACGTAAGATGTGAACAAGAGCCAGGTAAGTCAAAGTTCTATGTGTACCGGTAAGTAAAGAGAGTTGGGTGAACGGATGTTATTTTCAGTCGCTCTGAGTCAAAGTGCAATTTGACTTCCATGCAAACCATGGGAAGAATTTGTTTTTCAAGGCAAGCTGATGACTTGTATTTAATTAAGCAAGCTCCTCTCCAATCATGTTTAAATGGGGAGTTGCCAAATAGCAGTTGCCCATTTTTAGGTTAAAACTTAATATAAATAATTGAGTAATAATATATTGGAAAAATTTTTATTAACTTTTTGTAGTATGTTTAGTCCTGTGGTGTGACTAATACATTTCTAAAAGCACATATATTCTATGTAGCCTTTCAATTAACATGAGACCATGCATGTATAACAATTCTACAAAGATGAGAGAATTTAGATTGAATAGCTTTAGGGGAGTATAACGTGTCACACTGCAGGACATTGTTTCTGTTTTTTGTTTTCTTTTTTCCATAAAATCTATATTCTCTGTACTTAATGGTTACTCAGAACAGCATACAACCATACTGCCTTTAGGCAAGCTGTAAAACTGGCCTAAGGCGAGAATACTTGGCAAATACGCACATGCAAATGTCAACTTGCTGTCCAGTTTTTGCATTACCTTGGCTGTAATAAACCTCAGTCCTCAAGGAGGCAATAGAGTTACCTTCAAAATTCTGTGCCATTAAACTGGATGTGTTATTATTCAGGTAAGTTGCTCTGGATATATTGACTTTACCTTAAAGGGGACCTATTCTGCAAAATTCAACAGTTTGAACATAAATGTGTGTTGGCAGTGTGTGTACACAACCACCATATAATGATACAAATCCACCCAGTCCTTTTTTTTTAATCCCCATTAATCATAAGCACTGCCTCAGAACAAGCCGTTCACAGATAAGTGACGTCACTTTGCACAGGCCCCGCCCACGACTGTTGACGAACATTGCATGTTTATTTGTGTGTTTTGTTTCGTTATAGCACATAGCTAATGTTGTAACAGTATTTGTGTGTGTGTGTGTGTTGCTCATCCATCATTGCAAAAGTGCTGAAAAAACTCGACAACAAATATATACATTTATCAAATAACCATTCGGAAACTTCCTGGTTCATTCTCAAAGTTGTTACTTCAGATGGTGTCTCTCCCTCATCAGTGTCTGACTCTGGTTCACACATATAGGGCTGAACACCACTATTATTGCTGTCAGTCATATTGCTTATGATGTCTAGTTATCCGAAGCAGAGATGTCAAAACTCCGCCCTATTATGGATATGGGGCGGGGAGTGCCAGCTCATTTGCATTTAAAGACACATACACAGAAACAGCTAGTTTTTATTCCCACCAAAAATTGGCATTTTCAACATGGTATAATAAATGATCTGTAGGGTATTTTGAGCTGAAACTTCACAGACACATTCTGAGGACATCAAAGATTTAAATTACATCTTGTGTAAAGGGGTATATAATAGGTGGCCTTTAAGCCAGCGCCTCTGTTCAGTTGAGTATGACACATTTGCTGATACAAAATGGTGGAGGAGTGACAAACATACCAACTCACTGCGACTCTCTTCTCTTATTCCCAGTCACGTGGAGCTCACCAAAATAACAACAGGAGTACTGCATGAGCATAAACAATTGTAATATATGATTTATGATTTAGGGTGTTTTTAGACCTGTAGCTTGCTTGATTTGTTCTGAAAAAGGGGATAAAATAGTTACAATGTCTTCATGGTTCTGTTCGCTTTCACAATGTTATATTTAAAAAACTATAACATTTCCATTGTGGTTATTTGTATCTGTTATTAGTTGCTTTAACAATATTTTTACATTGAAAAGTACCTATTCTCACATTAACACACAAACATGCACACACATACACAGAAAGAGTAAAGCCACTTTTCTACCTGTGTCTTTTCTGCCACTATCCAAAAGGGAGAAGCGATCGTAAAGATCTATATCTTATATAGCCACCAAAAGGCTATATCCTCGTTTTGATGATGAATTAGTGACAACTGGCCTACAGATTTCTTCTCGGACTGATTGTTTTGGTGTGGATCCTATTGCAAGTGCCGTGTTCATATATGGCTATAGGAACCAAACCAAAGGAGAAAACGCCCCAGGTTCAGAAACAAATGCTCCAAATGAGCCAATGTCTGAAAACACCCTCAGGATGCAATTCATGGAGTAACTTTACCTTGTGAAAGAGCATGATTGTGCATTTATCCCACTGAAGCTTGTCCATATGCAGTTTTCAGTGAGTAAGAAATAAAGTTCAATAAAAAAGACTGTTGTGCTTTCTGAAGTCATTTTAGTGTAGGAAAGGCAGGAAAAACGCTTGGTGACAGAATCACTTTGGATTATAATCAGCGTTTGAGATGATATCCAACTGTGCGCAATGAAAACGTTCAGATCAGCTTGACATCTTGTTAGATCTTCAGTAAAAGAAGCAGCTCATTGGTCACTTGATGAGAACACAAGACCCCGCCTCAGCGTCAGAACGATTTTTTCAAGCAAGCCAAATGCGTTTTTTCAGTTTTGGAAACCAATAACACCGCCTGGCCGCTGATTTTGTTACTGAAGCTCACACGTAAAAATCACTGGAAAAATCAGCTAATGGGGCATCAACTTTACTTGCTCAGCAATTATCTCTTCAAACTGTTGCCCCGCCATGACAGTAGTTAAGTTGAAACAGAAAACTCAAGAGTAAGCAGACAGTTCACACTAATGTTCTCTATAGCACACCTTGCGTCAATGCTGAGAATGCAGTGCATACTTGCGATGTTATGAATTGCAGTCTGATACGTTTTGGAACTAAACGAATGCACAAAATAGAGTTTGGGTAGCAAGTAGCATCTGCATTCACATGTTTGCACAGAGTGTGTTTCGGCCTGAAGTCTGTTGCAATTTCATAGCTCACCATAGCTATGCAGTGTGTGTGTGTTTGTGTGTGTGTGTGTGTGTACCTGAAAGAAGCCTGGAGGGACGGGGCCGACTGGCATGCCATCTCCTGGGGGCATGTTTCCAAGGACAGGACTTGGAGCTGCTGCTGCACTCTACAAACACACACAAACAAACAATTCCAGTTATACAGTACATCCAACACACACACACCTACAGTTACCAACACTTAACCTTACACTGCACTGTGATGGTCATTCGACATTCAAGGACAAAACAAACACACACCTCTGAAACACTCTCTGGAAGCTCCAGACAGAGACACTGACAGTGTCAACAGCTGCTAAACACCAGCTTTACATCTCAATAATTTGCCTTAATTGCCACTACAACTAAAAACTAGATAGATTTAATTGAGAGGCGAAACTGCCTTGCAAAATCCATTTATTTGAAGGTATTTCACTGCAAATGTCTGCCAATGTTTACCAGACGTTTGCCACAGGGGTTTAACGGAACACAGTATTTTTGTAAGGGTGCATTAAATATTAAGACTTAAAAAAAACTTGAATTAAGTTTATTTTTCTTAGATCATTGGACAATATTTTTTTTCTTCACTTCTTTTAAGGATACAATATACACCTTAACACAATATAAAAAAACAATTGCCAATGGGTAAGAAAAGTACATTTAACTCAAGATACACTGACGTTCAAAGGTTTGGGGTCATTTACTCATTCTTTATTAAATTTTTTTCTCCACATTTTAGAATAATAGTAAAGTCATCAACTCTATGAAAGAACAGAAATGGAACTGGAAATAAATTTTAAAAAAATCCAAAATAAATAAAAACTGTGTTATATGTTAGCATCTTCAAAGTGGCCACACTTTGCCTAGATTTAGCAGAAATGTGCTCTTGACATTTTTTCAACCAACTTCTTGAGGTATCACCCTGAGATGCTTTTTAAACAGTATTGAAGGAGTTCCCATCTATGCTGGGCACTTATTGGCTGCTTTTATTTATTATTCGGTCCAAGTAAATTTTTTTGTTTTTTAATTAAATCAATTAATTTGTTGGCACAATTATATTTTTGTCTACAAAACTACTTTCAAATATTTAAGCACACGCCTTCAGATCAAAAGGTTTTTAAGATCATGAGAAACATTTCAGTCAAGTGACCCCCAAACTTTTGAATGGTTTTGCATATTATCTGAAGATCTTAATATCTTACACAATTTTGTTTTTCAAAAAATATATCTTGTTTTAAGGATGTTAAGACATTTTTACTGGAAAATAAGACAAAAAATATATACTTTGCAGTGAACAAATACACAGATAAACAGACAAGTATAGTGGAGGTCATATGGCAGTCCTGGAGATATGAAATAAGACAGGATTACTCTGTCTGAGGATGCACAGAGCTGCAGGAGGCCCCGGACCCCTGCAGTGAGCTAATGAGGAAGCTGCTTAGGGTTCTGTGCTAGGCTGTATGGTGCGCAGATGTGAATGGATGTCAGCTCATCCCTTTGGCCTCAGATATCAATCCTTCTGCCTTTCTGATATCAATCAGCCCTTATCTCATCTGTTCGAACGTGGGAGAACGTGTGGGTAAAACTCAATGACTCGCGTACAAATTTACATTATTACATTAAATTTACATTACATTCAATTTACATTTGTGTAAACATGTAGCAAAAAAGCACTGCAAAATTGACACATCATAACATTGCATCGTGATACCGGCAGACCCCTTTGTTTGTGCACTGTTTGCATTTGTATCTTTATATGGTACGGATGCAAATTCACATGTTGCCACAGTCTCACAGGTAACTGGATGTGGAGGACATAAATTAGCCATCTGATTTTATACACAACAATGGCTCGGCAAGTTCAGTTATGACAGAAATCTTTGTTTTGGCATCTGACGACGACTGTCAAGCACGAGAGGGCTGGTAAGTGCCACAGCTCTGCACAGAAATGGCACACAGGCACGGCCGCAGTAACCGAGCAGGCTGTGCTGCAATGACTCGAGATTTTGAATGCGGCACATTACTGAGGTGCAGTGTGAGAGAGAGAGGTTCACTTAGACACAACAGTCTGATTACTGCTGGCACAGAGGGAAATGAGCAGGGGAAATGCACTCACATCCGCCGGGTAATAACAAAGAAGTTGCTGTCAAATTGAAGGTGAAGATATATACAACTCGGAAGGAGTGTTTTTTAATGCTATATGTGAAAACTGACTACATGCAACACTAGTGCTACTCAACATGAATGGCTGGAATAGCAGTGGACTTAGGGCAAAAATGCCACTGAAAGTGACCAAAATGTCACAAATATTTAAAACATGTAGTTAATTCATCTTTCTTTTATGTTTTCTAATAGGGCTGCACAATTAATCGAAATAAAATCGAAATCGCCCTGCGTGATTATTAGACCGCAAAGGGCTGTGATGTAATTAAATGAATAAAAAGTTAGCTCGCTTCAAAGTTTGTGCGCAGCTCTGTTCTGTTTGTATAATATTAGTGCATTACACATTCTAAGAGCATATCTGTGGCTCATAATAGAGCGGTTCTGTGCATGCGCCACAATTCCACCATCACGTGCTCAGAGTAACATATGTGCACCGAGTTTGGTTCCGATTGCTGAAGTGCGCTGAGCGCATTGTATTTAAAGTGCTCCAGATTCACTTTAATTTCAATTTTACATAATTCCAAATATGTTTTTCTGCTACAAGTAGTTAATATACAAAATATAAACCCCATGGCAAAAAGTATTTGTGGGCAGAGAAGATGATGTTAAAAGAAGAGCACATTATGCAGCTATTGTGAACTCTTAAAGATTTCTTAAAGAGTAGTGTAAGTCTTTTCATTGGCAGTAGAGCATAGGCAAACACTTAGCAACTAGTTTTTGGTTTACCATATCACAATTCAGTTTGTCCAAATCATGCAGCCCTAGTATCAAACAACTGATATATTTCTAGTTAATATTTGATATATTTTCAAGATATGCTGTTTGAAGGGTTCCTGCTTTGTGGCCCCAAATCTTTCCAAAGTGTTGTAGCCCTAAGCTACACAATGAAACAAGTTACAATGCATTTAACAACGGTTCACATTGATCGACAAGACATCTTAAAAATAACGACCGCAGAAAAGTTGTAAAGCGGCGCAAATGTCCACAAACATGTAATCCATGCAGAAATCCTATTCTGTCAGTTGCACACTTGTGATAAATAAGAACCCACTGCAAGGGGTTGAATATTGTATTTTCTGCAGTAACTCTGAAGTCTCATCTCCTGATAGGAGTGGCACAATAATGAGACTAATGCCTTCACTGCTGAGCAAGCACTCTATCAAAACTCCCAACAAAGATAAACTAACATCCCTCAGCTATTCACAAGCCCACAGTCAGTCATAAAACCCTCATGATCGAGGGCAAAGCAATAAAATCTGGTCTCTGATTAGAGTAACTTTCATTCAGCGTGTGTCTCATTTAGGCGAAATCAAAATGGCACTAACGTAATAAGAAAAGATGCCTGACTGTGAGAGTGTCTTAAAAGCGAACTAATAAAAGCATTAACAGTGACCTGGTAAAGCTCATACGTTTAAGTGTTTAACTAAGGCTGATTTGTGGCGTTGGTGTTGGAAGTGGTGAATATTGTGTTTGACGTGTAATTCTTGGTGGTGAAAATAAATACAACAAGATTTTTGTTTTACAACTGAAGCTTCATTGGCAATTTCTGGGAATATTGGCTATATTTGGTTGTGCATGCGTTTATGGATGATTCCCATATGTACGGGTCATATTTCACCCAAAAGTATTTATATATTATTATATTATATATTTAGATTACATAATATTACACACTACATGTCAGAAGTTTTGAAACAGTCATTATTTATTTTATATATATATATATATATCTTATTTCTTTTTGTATTTTGTTTTTTCACATTTTAGAATAAAAGTATTCAGAGGGTTCCAGTCCAGCCTCGTGCTCACGGCGGCCCGGGCAAGCACAGCGGACATCTGTGCGTCAGGCTCAGACTGGACGAGCAGACCCGAAGGTGGCAGCATCAGACGCCTCGGTGACGGTCTCCGATGCAGCGGCGAAATCATCATCCAGCTCGTGGGGTCCGATGGAGACATCAGACTTGCAGTGGGGCGAGCCGGTCTTGCGTCGGACCCGGCCGAAAGCAAACGAGCGTGCTGGGGGGGCGGGTGGTTTGTGGGGATTTACCTGGTGAAACCAAGCCTGCTGCACTCCCCAAATTTTATTTGCAGTAATAAAAATCATCCTGTTTAGTCACAGTATTTTTTTAAATGTATATAATTAGCAAAAATGTAATTCAGTACAATACATACTACCAAGATGTATACTTACAATTATACAACAATAAAAAATGTACTTCACTATTTAAATAACACATCATTATTATTATTTTTTAACATTACAGTTTTCTACTGAGAATTGTGGGAAGGGGGTATAAATGTGCAGAGTTGTCATAATGTAAAAACATTCTAACGGTCTTAAAACAGGCTTCATTTTCTTTTCATTTTGAGGATAAACATAAAAATGAACATTGCTAGACAGTTTTCGTGAGATTCACCCTTTGTGTGAATATGTGTCATCTTTCGTAGATCGATCTGGATGAAGAAAAAACATTGCATTTATCTCTGTATTGCTTCTAAAAAATTTGACAATCTCTGTTTGCACACAAACAACTCATTGCTATAAAACACAGCCAAACCAAACAACCACTGTAAACAAAAACGGCAAAATAAACAAGCACTTGAGACTTGAGTTCGGGTGGAAATAATACTTGCCCCACCTGTTCTAAACCTACCACCTTTGGGCAAAGGCATTTGTAGTATAAATTATTCAGCTTGAAACTTTTCATCCACTACAGTTACCAATTGGCTTGCTATCACCTTGACTTTAATTCACAGAGTTCTGTAAGTTCTTGATATTTTTAAGCTTTCTGTTGAGTGTAATGGCACTGTAAGCTTTATATTCTTGTGACAGAAAGCTTGGAGTGCCGAGTGTAACAACTGCATTCTGAGAAATGTGAGTGAAGTGATAAAAGTTACATCCTGCAGTGAGTTTATTTAAGAGAAAATTAAATGGGATTAATACGGCGTGGCGTGAAGCATTTTCGGCATAGCTTAACAGCTATTTAAAAACAGGTTTAGCATTTCTATCTGTCAAAAGAAGCATAGATGTTGTTGGTAAATGCAGTTTTACACCACTGTTTTGAGACGGTTTTTATTCGAATGGCCGAGATCAAAGGTTTAGCGTAGTTGCATCTATATAGCATTAAAAGGGCATCTAATATTAGTACAGAAGACGGGAGTCCAAAATTAACAATGGCTAAGTGCCAAATGCAAGTCAAATTTGCTTTGGTGAGTAAACAAAATGTTTCTTTACCATCTGGCTAGTAACTTTTTTAGGTAATGCAACATAACTTGGTTTAGGTCTAAATGTAATAACGATAAACGGTCCACTTCTAACGTAAGCTAAACAAACAAAAAATCAATGTAAGTCAAACCATCGGCTAAAGATGGTTCTCTCAACTCACACGTGGTCTAACAACTTAATGCAAGTTTTATCATCACAAGTTTATGAAGAACATCAGAAGAACTCCATGTGACAACACATCTGCCTATGCCCATATTCCTCACATTAAGCTGCTAAAACAAAAATATGAGAATCAAAATAACCATGCAAATGTGTAAAACAAACCTTTCATGGCTCGTAACATATTTATGGCCTGTACAATTTCTTCATCTGCTTGCCATTCGCAGCTGTAGCAAAAGGTTCATTTTGGAGCCTTATTGCTGGAAATCGTTTGCGCTCTCTGTCACCCAGATTCCACACCCTTGCTATCAATTAGCAGGTTCACCCTCCCTTGCGTGTCCAGCGTGCATGTGTTAATTAAAGGACATCTGATGATTAACAACTCAACAGCGTACCGCGGGAGTCTCTCCACCTGTGCAAGCCCACTTGATTCTCGCCTGTTAAGGAGCGTGTTCCTGATTAGCGCCGATTAATAAAATCAATTACCTGCAACAGGGAACAATCATGAGTGAATGGAGAATACTGGACTGTTAATGGACTACCCACTCTCATATCAATTTGGTCATCAATGAGCACGTTTACATGCACGTTCCCAATCGATTATGCTTCATAAATGCCTGAAATGGCTTTCCTTTATCAGGGTAAGATCATAAACTTTACTTTTTAATAAAGATTAGATTGTTGCACATTGCCCAATTTTGCATTGCATATAAACATCTTTTATAACATTTTTGTTCTACTATGGTGCTGGTTTATGACTGGTTGATTGATAGCTTAGAACTAATCATGGGTGTGGTTTGGACGTGACGTTCTTTTATATTTATTTTGCTAAATAAGCCAATTTTAAAACAATGCCACACATAGTATAAATGTAGGCTTTGTTTACCTAGGGTGCTTTAGTTCTTTTAGGAGATTAAAGTTAGGCATCTTCCAAAATATAAATTAGGCTTAAGTGTGACATATCTGCTTAATCTCCATGGTGCGTTTTGAGTCAGTGGAGGACACGTCAGATTTGATATTTGGGGTCCATTCGGCAGGCAAGCCTCTTACAAGAGACTGTTTATTATATGGGCCCTCTGTGTGGGATCCTGGCTGTGTTTGCAAGGGATTTTAGGGGACGGAGGGGGCGGCACTCGCAAGGGGCTAATAGCTAACCAACTGGATCTCCCCAGGAGACAAATCTGCTACAGGGAACGGTAATGAGGATCCCACTCTATCTCTAGCGTCAGTGCCAGCCAATACGTGGACCAACATTTGGACAAGATATTTATCCCGGGAAGTCTGTTGTCTGTTGCGTCTTTGTCTTGGCAGGATTGCTTGATGCACATTTGTCATCACTCTGTGATGCCTTTGCAGAGGTGATTAGGGACTAAAAATGGAATAAAGACACGATTATTAGAAGATCTCATCCTGCTGTTCAGTGTTGACATTGTATCTGCTCTGTGATTAACAAAGCTGAATGTACAAAGTAAACCTGAGCTAGTATTACATATTAAGAGAGTTAAAGGGGATTTATAATGGAAAACAGGATTTTTTTTTGTCTTTTGAAATAAGAGTTTGATATACTATGCATAGAGTTTCATACATAATATATTCAGACCATTTATAAAAACTAAGGTGCAAAAACAGTTAGTACCAAAACTGTAATGGAGATGATGTCACAATTAGAACATTAATGGGTTAGTTTTCCCAAAAATGAAAATACTCTCATCATTTACTCACCCTCATACCATCCCAGATATGTATGACTTTCTTTCTTCTGCAGAACAGAAATGAAGGTTTTAAGAAGAATATCTCAGCTCTGTTGGTCCATACAATGCAAGTGAATGGTGACCAAAACTTTGAAGTTCCATAAGCACTTAAAGGCAGCATAAATTACCCCATTTACACCTGGTATTAAGATGCATCTCGGGTGATCCGATCACATGTGGCCAGGTAAGACACATCGCTGTTTATACCTGATGACTTAAATGCGTCTCCTATGACCACTTGTGATCGTATTTGGAGGGAAGGGACTCAGACACTATGTCAGTGTATTTCAGCATGAAAATAAACTTTAATAAAAGTCAGAAAAGACAAAGAAAGAGTGAAAAAAACAGTGTGCTTTTTCTCCAAGATGCATCTGATATTTAATCAAAGCATAAACGCAATATTTTCAGCAGAATTGTCCGTTATTTTAATAGATTAGTTGTATTAACCTGAGCTGCAGATGTTAATGCTTCTCATAATTCCCTGCATGTTGATTTCAGACACACTGAAGAAAATCCAAGATGCTTGTGTGCTGTATATATATATGCTTTTTAAAATTCGATCAGATGGTTATTTCCTTTTAAAGACGCTTGTAACTGGCAAAGTTTAAAAAAGTTAGTTTTAGCCGGGCAGTTGATTGACATTTGAGGGGTGGCGCTTCACTGCTGCTGGGATGCATACAGGACGAATTAGCGTTTACTACTTCAAATGCGATGCGGATTTGTTTTTGACCACATTCGTATCACAAAGCGCTTTAGACCCTGTTTAGACCTGTATTTAGCACTGACCACTGACTGATCGGATCACCAAAAACACATCTTAATACCAGGTGTAAATGGGGTCAAATAATCCATATGACTCCAGTGGTTTAATCCATGTCTTCTGAATCAATCTGATTGGTTTTGGTTGAGAACAAACAAAAATATAAATCCTTTCTCACTGTACATCTTGCCATTGCAGTCTCTAGGCACAATCATAATAAAGCTTGATTATATTTCCTAGTGCATGACCCATTCCATGTGCAGAGGGGTAGATTTACATTTACATTTATGCATTTGGCAGACGCTTTTATCCAAAGCGACTTACAGTGCACTTATTACAGGGACAATCCCCCCGAAGCAATCTGGAGTTAAGTGCCTTGCTCAAAGACACAATGGTGGTGGCTGTGGGGATCGAATCAGTGACCTTCTGACCAACAGTTATGTGCTTTAGCCCACTACACCACCACCACTCCGTAAGTGGGTAGATGGTGCTAGGAAGTGTAATCAAGCTTAAAATCATGATTTATAGCAAAAAAACGCAGACTGGGTCACTTCAAATGATATATATTTAACCACAGGAGCTTTATGGACTACTTTTATGCTACCTTTAGGTTCTTTTTAGAGCTTAAAAGATTTGGTCACCATTCACTTGCATTGTATGGACCTAAAGAGCTGAGATATTCTTCTAAAAATCTTTGTGTTCTGCAGAAGAAAGAAGGTGGTGAGGGTTATTGATAAGAGAATACATTTTTTTGGGTGAACTTCTCCTTTAACATATGACTGCCAATTTTTACATATTAGGCTATAGTCTATTCAGCAACTTGTCCCACCCACAAGAACGCAGTGAGAACTATGCCGGTGTGCAGCAGTTGGTCAATTATAAAAAACCCTTTATTAAAAAGGTACAGTAGCATGTAAAATTCGTAAGGTCAGTCTAAAGATGGAAAATTATAAATTTTTAAGGTGATATGTGCAATAATCCTTGATTAAAATGACAAACATTATAAGTGTACTTCAGGGAAAAGATAAAGTGCTACAGAAATACAGCTCCTGAAGAGAAACTATAGGTGCTGCAAATGGCACTTGACCCATTTCCTCTCAAATTGCATGGCGACAGCAAAAACAGCTGTTTTATCATCCACTTTCCAACCAACAACAGGGAAACCTTTAGCAGGCAGACAACAACAGGAGGACGTGAGGGCTAAATATACCCTGTTCCTGCACTAGGGACACATATGTTATGCAGTTTTGTTGATCAATTATGAATGCAAAAAAAAAATGCTGCTCAATGGAGTGGGGTGGACAGTCTGTCTAGGTCTGTGAGCATCTAAATCCAAACATCTGAGACCTAGTAAATAAATAATGAATAAAAAATGAAAGGCAGAATGAAAAAATAAAATTGATTACTAGTGACTAAAGTTGAGGTTAGCAGAATATAACTATTCTTCCAACTCAAACGTACTACAAATTAATTATAAAAATGATTACATGCCATTTCCTTGGTAAGATTAACTGAAAAACATACGCATAACGTAGCTATTTTAAGCAATTTGATTTGGCTGTCCCTGGGCATTTATGCCAACTAAACTGAATAAACACACTAGGTTTACTGCTACTAAGTCTATGTTAATTCATTACATACTATGCAAGACTGTAAGTTCACATACTATGTGAACATTTGTAAACATACTACATTAACACAAACACCATTCACGTTGATCACCCAGTCAGGGTTTATTTAGTGACAACAACCATATGACTGTACATAGGCTTGTCGCAATTATTTCATAACCGCCTGATAGCGATTATTTGAGATATCTGAGATTAATGCATTTCAAGTCCCTATTACATTTTACAGTCCAAATTACGGAATAGTGAGTGAATATAGAAATGCCATTAAAACGGAAGGTCACATGACGCCATACTATGTTCAGAACGGCGAGCTCTGAATACTTTGCTAATTTTAATACTTTTCATATCATAAAACGGTGAGATTTGATACACCCTGACCCTTAACTGTTCTAGGAAGACAATATGTCAAAGTATTCAAAATCCTCAGGATGGAGACATTAAAAGACACTTATATGTTCAAGCTGACCGAGGACCGAGGACCAGGCAGTCAATTTGGCCGGAAAAGTGAAAGAGATTCGCCGTGAATTGCTGAAGAATCGGCAATGCTGGCGAAGGCCGTTGCTGTAATACGTTGAACAATCACTGCCATGGAGACTAAATTCAATGATATGGTTACAAGCAAGGTGGAGGCCGAGAAACTAATCGATTATCTGGAGTCATCAGAGATGAGATTAGCTGCTAATCCACTAGCGACCAATGTAGATTTGGAGCATCTCTGGGAAAAGTTGGAAGACTTAGAGAATCGTATCCGGCGAAATAACGTCCGCATTGTTGGAATTCCTGAAGATAAAGAAGGTTGAGATATGGTGAAATTTCTGGATGGGCTCTTTCCAAGTCTGCTCGACAAACAGGCCATAAACTGGAAATCAAATGAGCTCACAGGGTTCTGGCTCAGAGATCCGCGGAGGGAGACAGGCCCCGATCAATTCTGGCCACATTTCTGAGATCATCCGATAAAGATCTCGTGTTACGCGAGGCGAGGAGTAAAGGAAGGATTTCTTGGAAGAAACCTCAGCATTTTCTTGTTCCCAGACTTTGCAAATTCGACAAGAGAGAAACGTGATCGATTCAAGGAATGCAAGAAACACTTACATCAATGGAAGGTTGCTTTTGCACTGATGTTCCTGGCCAAATTGAGAATAGATGCTAAGGATGGCCTTAAAACATTTACATGCCCACCTCAAGCATTGTCCTTCATAAAGTCAATGGACTGAATAAGTCATTTGGTGATACTCATGTTGCAGCTGAGTGGACCTACTCACTGAACATTCACTTGACCGTCCGAGGAAGCTGAGCGTCTTTTTTGTTTCTTTTTGTGCTGTTCCGTCTGGCGGCTGTAGCAGCATTCCTTCGGGACATTGTTGTGGATGAATCTGCATGTTCTTTGTGCTTAAGCCTCCTATTGGTTGGAGTTTTTTTCTGGAGTATTTCTTGCAGGACACTGGAGTGATGGGTCATCTGTTGCATTCATTAGCAGTTGAATGGGCCGGTTCACTGAACATTCGTTTGACTGTCCGAGGAAACTGAACGGCCCTTTATATATATATATGGATGAGGCATGAGGACTGCAGATGTGGCCAGAGCAATAAATTGCCATGTCTGTACTGTGAGATGCCTAAGACAGTGCTACAGGGAGACAGGAAGTATAGCAAATTGTCCTCGCAGTGGCAGACCATGTGTAACAACACCTGCACAGGACCGGTACATCAAAACATCACACCTGCGGGACAGGAACAGGATAGCAACAACAACTACCCGAGTTACACCAGGAACGTAAAATCCCTCCATCAGTGATCAGACTGTCTGCAATTGGCTGAGAGAGGCTGGACTGAGGGCTTGTAGGCCTGTTGTAAGGCAGGTCCTTACCAGACATCACCGGCTACAACGTCGCCTGTGGGCACAAACCCACCTTTGCTGGACCAGACAGGACTGGCAAAAAGTGCTCTTCACTGACGAGTCAGGGTTTTGTCTCACCAGGGGTCATGGTCAGACTCACGTTTATCATCAAAGGAATGAGTGATACACCTGTTGGATCGGAGGGTGAGGGCTAGAGTTATTCCCCCCAGAAATGTCTGGGAACTTGCAAGTGCCTTGGTAGAAGAGTGGGGTAACATCTAACAGCAAGAACTGGCAAATCTGGTGCAGTCCATGAGGAGGATATGCACTGCAGTACTTAATGCACCTGTTGGCCACACTAGATACTGACTGATACTTTTGATTTTGACCCCCTCTTTGTTCAAGTACACATTATTACATTTCTGTTAGTCACATGTCTGTGAAACTTGTTCAGTTTATGTCTTAGTTGTTGAACCGTTATATGTTCCTACAAATATGTACACATATTAAGTTTGCTGAAAATAAAAGCAGTTGAAAGTGAGAGAACATTTCCTTTTTGCTGAGTTTATATATATATACAGTACTGTGAAAAAGCACATACAATGTTTCACAAAAACATTTGTCTTAAGATGGTTATTTATATCTTCAGCTTTAGTGTGTTAATAGGAAATATGAATTTAGACTCTCAAACATTCCATACAGAGAGGAGGTGCAGCGGCTGACGAACTGGTGTAGAGCCAACAACCTGTCCCTGAATGTCGACAAAACAAAAGAGATGGTTGTTGACTTTAGGAGAGCACAAGGTGAACACACTCCGCTGAACATCGACGGCTCCTCTGTGGAGATCGTCAAAAGCACCAAATTCCTTGGTGTTCACTTGGCGGAGAACCTCACCTGGTCCCTCAACACCAGCTCTATCACCAAGAAAGCCCAGCAGCGTCTCTACTTTCTTCGAAGGCTGAGGAAAGCACATCTCCCAACCCCCATCCTCACTACATTCTATAGAGGGACTATTGAGAGCATCCTGAGCAGCTGCATCACTGCCTGGTTTGGGACTTGCACCGCTTCGGACCGCAAAGCCCTGCAGAGGATAGTGAGGACAGCTGAGAAGATCATTGGGGTCTCTCTTCCCTCCATCAAAGACATTTACAAAAAACACTGTATCCACAGAAGCAACCAGCATTGTGGACTGACCCCACACACCCCTCACACAAACTCTTTACCCTCCTCACGTCTGGCAAGAGGTACCGAAGCATTCGGGCCCTCACGGCCAGACTGTGTAACAGCTTCTTCCCCCAAGCCATCAGACTCCTCAATACTCAGAGACTGGTTTGACACACACGTGTCCTGAGTTGCACTTTAATTACTGTCACTTTATAACTGTCTGCTACCTCAATAACTGCTATGTGCATAGAACACTATCTCATAGTATGTTATGTTTACATTTTTAGAAACTGTCATCTTTTTGCACTACTGTGTACTGGTCGGTGCTGCACTTTGTCTATTGTCCTGTTCATTGTCAGTAATTTGTTGTACTGTCCTGTACTTTTTGCACATGTTTGCACGTGCACTTTGTATAGGTATATATAGGTAGTTTATATAGGTATTTTATTTAGTTGTGTAGTCTCATGTGGTCCTATGTTGGTCCTTTGTTGTTTTTATGTAGCACCATGGTCCTGGAGGAACGTTGTCTCGTTTTGCTGTGTACTGTACTAACTGTATATGGTTGAAACGACAATAAAAACCACTTGACTTGACTTGATTTGCAAATAGAAAATAGAACAGAATAGAAGATCAGGGAGCCCTGCAACAGATGCCATGGCCCCACACAGAGCCCCCACTGAACATCGAGTCACTCTGGGATTACATGAAGAGACAGACGCAGTTGAGGAAGACATCCTCTTCACTATGCAACATCTTTCACATGAGCCTAAAACATTTGCACAGTACTTTTGAGTATTTACATATAAATACTATATTCTATATTCACTCTCAATTCCTATATATATATATATATATATATTTTGTGCCAGTGCCAGTGTTAAATTTGACAGCCACAAGAACAAACAATGCTGCTCTTTTGCTCGGTTTTGGTCTCAAAATCATCTTTAGAGGGTGGGTTTAGGAATGGGGGGCATGGCTAATTCAACAGCTGTCACGTGAAAGCTTCAGAACGCTAAAATCGCTTACAGCACCTTTAAACTAGCATTAAACTAGAAAATTGGTTGCTTGTGACAACAGTCAATTATACAGTTTATTGGTCATTATAAAAAATATTTCACCACAGAATGCCATGACTGACCAATCACAATCAAGTATTACAGAGAGCTGTGAAATAAAATATAGCTATTTAACGCTATTTGATTTTGCTTTCCCAGAATATGCCAACAAAACTGCATTAACGTACTATAAATCATGAAGCACCTACATAAGTATATGTCTAATCAATGGAGGTTTCTTTGGCAATTAATATATAGCTGTCATACAATATTTCAGTTATGGAAATTGGTGATGTCATTGTGTTTCAGGGAAGTGAAGGTTAAAACAGAGCTGCATACACAATTGCAAAAACCCAAGCTGCTAACAATCACATAAGGTCCTCATTTCAAAGCCCAGATGAAAAAAAGGTTGCCTAGGAAACGGCTCCAGTGCACTGCACCTCCCTGGAGGTCCACCAACGCTAGACGAGGATTGAGATCCAAAGCTTGTCCAAATTCCTTCATCCGACTACAGCAATTACAATAGAGAATTAGCATATCGTCTGCCATGTTGAATATACATGTTGACATGTCACATGTGCGATCACAACAAAGCTGTCGGGGTTCTGTGTGTGTGGTTTCTGATATGACGAGTCACTTGTTGTGGCTTTCAAAACAATCACACTGAGGTTGGTACAGGGCAAAGTGTTTGCACTGACATAGGAAAGAAAAATCACAATTGGGATATCTTTAATATATCTTAGTCCCCAAGATATCAAATTGAGAGCAAATGGAGACTTTAGCTTGAGTCTTAGATTCTTAAATATTTCTCCTAAAACCCCAGTAATCGAATATGTGTCTCCATTAGAGTTTACACAATGTCTTAAACTGTGCACACAAAATCTGCAAATAAAAGTCAGAGATTGCAATATGAACTCAAACATTTCTCATCAAACACTTTAAAAACCAAATATTCTGTGCAATGCTATTCATATTAATGTTATTGCTCTACTCTTACTGTATATCAACTATTGGATATTTTGTGTGTATTTGTAGTTCTCCAAAGGAATTAAGAGAAACATCTGAGACAAAGTGGATACAAGAATCAACTTATAATGTCATTAATCATAATTCAATTAAATCAAGTATTGTTTCTATTGTGGTCATGCAAAATACACATTCCAATCAGAGGCTGCGCTACAAATAATCATTATATTACAATCAGTATATTATTTTTATCCGTTGTCTTGGATGAGGGCATTTGCCTTTCTCACACATAAACACTTTTATACTTTTAACTAGGCTAATTCTCTCACACAGAGTAGAGACATGTAAAAATGGTTCAAATGAAAACTGATGCCCTACTTCTACGTATTTGATGCATAAACAGGTTTCTTTCTTGTTTTTGTAATCTATCGAAATGACAGACAGCATTTTGGAATTATCCAACAATGTTTTAGAAATTCAGTAAATAAAGATTTTCTGGTTTACACAAACTCTGGTTCTTTACATTCTGAGTAAATACATTTACATCTAGAGTATTGTCTCCAAAAAGACAGTATCTATATTTGCTTTTGCTTGGATTGAAAACGACCAAATCTAAAATACGATTTTTAATAATGTATTGTTAAAGTTGCTTATTGCAATGGTCATGACAGGTGTACTATTACTTTGAACATTGTTTTAAATAAAAAAGTTTCATTAATTTTTCAGAGGTTTTTGAATCACTTTCCTTATAAATGTTTAGGCCTATTTTGTTATACGCATTGTTGTCGATCAATAATTTCAAGAATATTGCTTATCACCCACCCCTACCTGTGAGCATTAAAATATTCCTCTGAGTGGTGCTTTTCTCAGTCCACACACTTGTTAAATCTCAGAAAAAAAGAAGAATATCTAAGAGTTAATGACATTTACGGCAGCTGTTTCACAGGAAGGCAGCAGTAGGGCAGTCCAGCAGACTTGAGTGGCATCCAGACCTCTGATGAACTGATAAAACACTGTAGCGTTCACTCATACTGGCGCCAAAGATGACACAGCCCTGCCATGCAGACATGGCCAGACCCACAAGCCACAACAACACCATGAGCTAATGCTGCAGAGAAGGGGACGGGCCCATATGCTGACTACTGTAACAACACCAGAGATAAACGGGTGAAATATGAAGTGGGACCTGGTTTATTGGGCATCTACAACACTGGATAACTCACACTTTGATCCCTGAAATCAGGCTAGTTTTCTTCTAGGGTAACTTAGACTAGGGTGTACTGAAGTCACAGTGACATTAATCTTGTGGGAGGGGTATGCGATTTTCAGTTGGGCCCAACGCAGCACCACCCAAAGGAACTGCCTCGCTGTCACCCCATATTCCCTGTGTGGTGCAAGAAGTCACACCACAATCCTCTAACAACCTCATCTACACCAACTCTTACAAAAACCAAACAAACTAAGTCTCAATACAACACATTTGCAATCCAGTGTTTGTTAAATGGTGGTTTGGTGGTGGTAATATCCAGAATTGAATAAGCAACACTTCAAGCGACTTCACTGAGTTTTCTGGCCAAAATTATACCCCTTCTAATTAAAATGTATGGGGATAGCATAGAAATCATTTGGTCTGGAAAAAGACAATTACATTGGTCTGAAAGTATTTGATGAGAAATATTTGAGTTCTTACTGAAATCTCTGACTTTTGTTTGAAGACTTATCTTGGCAAATCGAAGCTCAGTTTATTGTTGAGATCTCTTCTGAAACGCTGGAGGAGACAAATATGAGATTACTGGGCAAAAGTTACAGGGCAATTACTCCATTTAAACCCCATTTTCATTGCTGTCTAAAGGCCAAAGTATACTTCGGGTGTCCGTGTTGCGGATCGCTCCGCGCACAGTATGTGTGATGCAAATTTAGTCATCGGCACAGTCCGCGCGGACTGACCGCAATTTTCTCGGCAGGCAGACGCAGACCTTGTCTGTGCACATTGTCTGCGCATGCGCATGCCACTGACTACTAAAAGAGTATCAGAAAGCAGCTGTAGTGGGCAAGCGTCGAACGCGTTCATATTTGTTCGCGGTCAGAAGAGAACACTTTGAAAAGCAACACATTCGACCAGGTGCGAGCCAATCCAGAACGACAAAAAGCAACACATTCAACCAGGTGCGAGCCAATCCAGAACGACAAAAAGAAAGTATACCCGGGCTTTAAGAAAAACAATTATATTTAAGGGGCTATAATTTGTTATATTTTCCTTTCCTATCAATACATACTTTTTGTAAATTATTGCTGGTAAAACAGTTACACATCATAATAAAAGAAAGTTAAGCAGCAGATTTTAATTGTTTAATTTTACAGTATATAGAGTGAAAAACAGAGCTGTATTTGTGAGATTGAGAGTACAGAAGTCAAGACTCAGAACAGCTCATTTCCAGGGTGCATGGTGTAGGAATGGTGTATTGACTGGAATAGACTGGAATTGCATCAGTGACAGAATGCCAGATTACTTAGATTCTAGATTAGAAGTAAATGGGTACAGCTGGAATCTGGCTTTCTAATGTGCACAGAAAACAACCCCAGCACCTGCCAGCAGGCCAAATCTCTATCACTAAAGCATTACTACAACTGCCAGAACACTAATCATAGCCAGTCGCCAAATTATTAAAAATAAATAAATGCCCAGGATAATTCTTGAAGGAATTTTCAAGGTTCAGTACAAGTTAAGCTTAATCGACAGCATTTGTGGCATAACCACAAACATTTTTTGTGACACATCCCTCATTTTTAAAACCAAAAAATACAACCAGCCCATGAATGTTAAAAAAAGAAAAAAGTTGTGTGCATGAATACAAGGGCAAATCGAAGGTGTTTAAATTAGTCTAAAGGCATATCGGTAATATATGTGTGACAGGACCGTGACATCATCGTCCTATGTCTCTGTCTTCTATTGTTCCCTACAGTGCGCTCTTCGGTCTGTCTTGTGTTTTATGTCCGGAGCATGGTGTCTGGATCCTGACTTCCCTGTCTGGTTCAGTTTCGGTCTGTGTCAGGATCCAGACACTCGTGCTCCATGTTCTGGCTCGCAATGTACGCTCAGGCTTTGTCTAGTTTGGGAATGGGTTGCATTGCTTTGTTTGCCGTTGTTATGCATTCTCTCGTCTTTAATGGACACTTAAAAGAACTTCAAATATTGTATATCAAGTTGATAAATCAAGAACAAGCACAATAACACATTGAAGATAGGAATTCCAAACTGGCAAACAATTTTATAGCACAGAACACAAGACAAATGTATAGAAAACTGAAAAGCAAAGCTTCCATACAAGAGGTGAAGCTGGGGATGGAGGAGGGTGTTAAATGCATCTTGCATCCATGTATAGGCAGCTAGGGCAATGAATAAATTGAGGACTTAAATAGGGCCGCTTTGATAAGCGTCTCAATTGTATTGGTAGACATTGTGATCAGCTGAGCGTCAGTTGATTGAGAGCTTGACTCGTGTGTCCTGTCTGAACTGACGCTATGCTTGATTTTTGCATTTTATATTTCTTATTAATAGAGGAAGCAATTTTGGACATCAAGAGAGGTAAGATATTTCTGATTCCAATCAGATTAATTGATGTAATTCATTTCAAATGGGCTAAGATGACAATCCCATATTTGTACAGTACCTCTCATAATTACATTTGAGGGAAGGGAAATCGCTGTGTCACAGGCCTAAACTTCAGATAGTCTTATCTATCAAAGAGAGCAAAGCCTCAGAAATACACAATCATTACATCTGCGCTCCCCCAATCCCTCCCACGAGGCTTTGCTGATCCGAGGTGTATCCAATAGGCTCTGTAATAACCCTGTCATGGAGTGAGAGGCTGGTAAGACAAAGGTGACATTTACACAAGGGAGGGCATAAATATACGAATACACACAAACATGTGCAAATCTGAGAATACACACATACGCTGACATACACATTCTCAAATGGTTACATAAGGTGTGTTAACACGATTGTCAACCAATTGACTGGACAATAAAGGGCGGGTGCGTTCAAAACATGGCACGTAAAACATGAAGCTTGCATTGTAAAAAAAACTATTTTTTTAGTAGAACATCTAAACATTATTAAAACAAGATACATTTACTTGTGAAGTAAAGGTATCTTTACATTTAAAACTATGCCTTTAAGTTTATTTAACTTACTCTATTTGCAAATAGTTTTTATTGTTTAAAAGCATAAATCGAACAAAATATTCTGATGTACTGTATATGCTTAAAACAAGAAAAAACAAATGTATCAATGGGGTAAATATTTAAAACTAATGCACAAACCCTGAGTTTACAAAGACTGTATGATGCACCATTAACACAACTACATACAACGATTACCAAACACATCATTTAGTAATATAACTAAAGAAAGCACATACCATCATTAATGCAGACACTTTTAAGTAAATGCAGACAGATTTGTTTAAAGTAATTTCCATGCCTGTATGTCACGCTATGGCTTGTGTGTGCAAAGTACGACTACTTACTGATGTCATTATGATCACTAATGTCACAATCATAACACTCATCAATGGAAATCTGTTCAGTGACATATCCTGCTTTGATTAATATGCAGAAACTAACAAATTGGATGCTTAATTAATTCAGCGGGGCCTCCTGGAGATGTTGTGGTGCAATGCACAAAAGATGCCTTGAATAGCATGCTGTCAGATGCAATGTCAATGGGCTATAAAAGTCATTTTAAATATAACTTTTAAAAGTCAAGTGTTGAGTAATAATAAAATAATAGCAGATTTTGATATGTAGTGCTTGCCTTGTTAAACTCACCTACACAATGTTAGGTGCTGTGGATGGTTGCCAATGTGTAATGCGGTTGCTAGAGTGTTGTGGATGGTCGCTAGGGCACTGCTTACAGGCCGAAGTCAAACGAGGCCACCCCCAAATCTCAATGTTATTTTGCTTCCTAGATATAGCTCAGATCAGACCCCTCCTACAATATAAGTCTATGGAATTTCTTCGCTTGTTTCATTGTCCCGTCAAACGAAAATAAATCAGATAGTTTATTTAAGTGTGTCTGATCATTTATTTGAGGTATCATTAATGTCTGGAGCACAAACTATGTTAAAGTTAGGAGTTTTGATCAAATCACCAGCCATAAGTATGAGCAATAGAAAAAAAGCTACATGATTTTTCAAAGGAAAGGTTGTCAAAAAACACTACATCAATAATACTCGATAAAACTGCATTTTGATTTTAAGGACTCTAACATATTGAAAGTAATCAGTTATGGAAAGTGAGCCGAAGATGAACCAATGGCATTATAGGATGCAAATGTATTCAAAATATATGCAAAGATATGAACTCTTGTCGATCAGATTCTCATCTCTCCATTCCACTTCAGCTCACATTAGGAGGCATAGTCAAAGAGGATTTCATGGAAGTGAGGGATTTTATTTGATATATCTTGCCTTAATTCTCTCCTTTCTGGGGGAGCTCTTGCTTCTGAAACATTAAAAATAAATCTTATTCACCGTTGAAATCACAGAAACAATAAATAAAAATAAATAAAATTAGAGAGGGAAGAAAAGACCACCTATATCTCCAAATCCCATTCGGCATCTCCATCCTGCATTATGAAGGAGCTTGTCAGCGAATGGCCGCCTGCCTCCTCTTCCTCAACTCCCTGCTCAAGGCTCATTCATCATTTACAGAGGTAGACTGTAACTACTGACTCGTACCACCAACCATCACAGCCCTATACAGCACTGCAGCAAGAGTTATTGAGTTTCTTCTGCCCAGATAACTTAACATTACCTTAAAAGGTATAACAAAAACTATTTTCCAGTTTTATGCCTAAAGAATGAATAAAATTTTTGACAAATGTGTTTAAAATACTGGTTGTATGACTCACGTCATATTAGTAGCCTAGAAAGTTTTTTCTACACAAATTGAGATCACATAACTAGACAATTAATTCTCAATATTTGACAATACTATATCTTGCTATATCACGAGCCATCACGTTATAATCTAGCTGCATTAAGAGTGTGGGCTCGAGGGACGAGTGTCCCCGCGACAGATTGTGTATCAGCTGGGTGCAGTTTCAATCTATGATCGGGAAATTCACCCAACTCATAGAAGAGGCACTGACCACACAGAGAAATGCCAGTTTCGGAGTTTGTAGTTATTTACATGATCTGCTTCTGTATTATTTGAACTTTAATAAAACTGCATTTAAGATGTAACGCCTGGGTGTTTCCTTTAAAGAGTTCCGGCTCCGCTTATTCCACAATGAGAGTGCTTCTGTATTTACTTATTTATTATTTTTTTTTGTATAATTCCCTCATACTTTGGGCTCTACATCACCTGAAGCAGTTTGGAAAGTTTAGAGTGTATCTGGACTGTGAGCTGTGTAATTCTTCCTCTCCTCAGTCAGGTGCGAGCTGCAGTTCTGCTCTTGCGTGCCATCATTAAAGTTTAATGTGATCCCATGTTATGTTAAATTAGATCAAATGACTATTCGACAATGACAATTTTTGTCGACAACTTTTTATTGTCGATGTTGTCGATAATGTCGACTAATCGTTTCAGCCCTACTTACAGTTGACAACCATTGTTGCTAAGTAGATTAATGTCAAATGTCAGGCAGAAGATTTTGAGGACACAAGCGAATACGTTTTTTAACATTTAACATTTATGCATTTGGCAGACGCTTTTATCCAAAGCGACTTACAGTGCACTTATTACAGGGACAATCCCCCTGGAACAACCTGGAGTTAAGTGCCTTGCTCAAGGACACAATGGTGGTGGGTGTGGGGATCGAACCAGCGACCTGTTTTAAACCAATTAATTGAAACAAACAGATTTGCACAAATGAATCAGACTTCCTAATTCTATATGCATTTTTGTTAAATTTGAGACGCTATTCAAATATCTGTTTTAGTGCTCTCATACACACAAGTCATAACACTGCACAAACTGGCCCACTGAAAATGTCATTTCCAAATAAAAAGCTTATCAAAATGATTACGATATTCACAATGTTGGTTACATTTATATCGGCAATAAAATAATACAGAGTACATCGTAAATACTCTATATATCACCCAGTCCTACCTCTCATTTTATCTCGGTAACCCCCATATTATCGGATCAGTTGTGGAACAAATTATTCAATGACATCTGTACATATCAAACTCTTTATATTTGCGTAATGCTGCATCTACATCTAAATTGTCAGTATAAATTCCAAGATCACTGCCATATCAGCCAGAAAAACAACAAAATACTGTTTATACATAAGGTATAAAATACCTTTATAATCTTTTCATTTTAAATATCCTGTAAATTCAAACGTGTATGGTGTAGTTTAAAAGTATTTAGCAGATAAAGTTTAAGCGAAATACAATTTTAGGAGTGTGCCATCTGAAATCAGCACTAAATGCATATGAGGGATCAGGCTTGTGTGTGACAATCGCATCTAATCTATAATGTCAAGAGAAGAAGAACACTTGTAATGCAGAAACCATTTAAACAACAATCAAATGAAAGTGAGGCCATTCTGAAATCGCATTACAAGGATGGCCGTGCACTCAAAGCAAAAGTGTCCGAAACGCGTGGCTCGGAACAGGCCGTTTTTTTTTTTACATCTTAATCCAGTTAAAACCACCAGAACATGAGTCCAACAGGAAACTGGGAGCAATTCAATCTTCAATTCTCCTGCTTATTAGGAAGCTGAGTGCTTGCTAGTGCAGCCTCGTAAGCTTAGTGCTGCTCCAGAGCACCGGGCAGCGCACTGGAGCCGAACCCATAGATGGTGAGCTGAATGGTGAGTAAAAACAACGATACACAGCCCTTAAAGTCACCTTTTCAATGCTACCAACAAACAGCATACGATAGTCCAGAAGTCATTCATTACCAATGGAGAGTCGAAATAGGGCTTTGAGGAGTTTCAACCCTCTGTGGATTCTGAATTTTTTTTATCCGATTTGAGCTTTAAGTACTTTAACTTGTGTGACTACAAAGTATGCAACTGTTTGAACAGATGAATTATCAATCTCGTTTGCCTAACTTTATCCTCAACATCTGCTACTTCTGTAGAATGGATAGTTATGAAATAACGTCAACAATAATTATTTACATTGTTTAACATTGTTGCTTTAGGGCTGTTGATTTAACACTTTAATTCAGTGAGATTAAATATATAGAAAATAATAATTCAAAATTTTTTTACAAAATGTATAATGTCCCCGGAACGTAACATGGAATATTCCTACCATCGGAATAATCCAAGCTTGAACTACAGACTGTTTTGAGCAAGCGGCAGTACGTAAAACTCCTGCTGTGTAGGCAACACACAGCTGTAAAGTGAACAAATAGCAAGTTTCTGCGTCCAAACACAGCTGGATGGAGCGCAATTCCAAATGCAGAGATCTCAAGACATTTCGATATGTTTAACTTGACACAACGACCTAAAAACATGACACAACCAAAGTGAAATGCTCCAAAACGTCTGTCTCGGACAGATTGATGAATTAAATTGGAAAATGGATTCCTTATGTTCATTAATATGGAAATAAACAATATATTGCTTTCTAAAGCCACTTTTTGTATTGTCTAACACTCTAAACTCTCCCACAATAGTGTATTTCATTTTAATGATCTGAATTATATTTTTTTTTATGAAATATACTTATAATTATTAAAATATAACTATTTATAATAATTGATCATTATATCTTAAATTATTGTTATTTGAGAGGCATTCTCATCAAATATTTATATATGCATTTAATTGTGGTTAATTCGATTAATCTTCATATCATGTAATTAATTAGATAAAAAACTTTTGTTGGCTATTCATTCATTATTCATTAATCCCATCATTATAAATTAACAGTGTGGATAACTGTGGATAACCTACTTTAATTTTCCACATACCGTTATATCTCGTGCACAGTAACCATGACGCAAATTTTGTCATAAGCACAGTATGCGCGGACTGTCTGCATGCTGCGTTGTTTTCACAGACGCGCAGACAATCCATGACTTTGTGCATCATCGGCACAAAAGTGTATCACAAAGCAGTCATTGTGTGCATGCTTTGAACACATCCATATTGGCTTGCAGTCAGAAAAGTAAACTTTAAAAGGCTGAGCGCTCAACTGTACGCAAAATGAAATGGCACGGAATTACAAAGTATACCCTGGCCTTTACTTACAACACACAAAAAAGCCAATGTAAAATACCTCTGTATGGGTGAAAAGGCAGCTTCACAAACAAACTGAAAGTTCATTACAACTAGGGGTGTTAAAATGTATGCATCGATCTATCAAAGAAATGTTGATGCATCGATAATGGAATTTACGAATTGATTATCATTACTATATTAATACCCATCTCATAACAGACATGGAACGGAGCATGCAAGATTGAAGGGAAAGCTCACTTTGAAATTAAGGAAGTTTGTGCTGGTGGGCCTGGAGTCGCGAGTTCAAATCTAGGGTGTGCTGAGTGACTCCAGCCAGAGTCACCTAAGTAACTCCAAGTATTGGCCAAGTTGCAAGGGAGGGTAGAGTCACATGGGGTAACCTGCTCGTGGTCACGATTAAGTGGTTCTCGCTCTCTATGGGGTGCGTGGTACGTTGTGTGTGGATCGTGGAGAGTAGCATGAGCCTCCACATGCTGTGAGTCTCCGCGGTGTCATCCACAGCAAACCACGTGTTAAGATGTGCGGATTGAGTATCTCAGAAGCGGAGGCAACTAAGATTTGTCCTCCGCCACCAGATTGAGGTGAGTAACCGCACCGCCACAAGGACCTAGTAAGTAGTGGGAATAGGGCATTCCAAATTGGGGAGAAAAAGGGATTTAAAAAAATAAAAAATAAAAAATATTGTGCTGCCAAGTTCATAAATACCTACCTACGTAAGATCAAATGGATGGATGGATGCTGTTGAATTCAGCTTTCTGTGTTTGCATCCATTTGATCAAAGTAAGTTCATTGTTGATGCCTTCTTCCCTGATTAAGATATATTAAGTTAATACTGCTTTTGTATCTCCATAAAATGTCTTATTTCTCTATAAAACAGTTTAACCACGAATAGAACTTGGCTTAAATAAATGTGATTGGTGGGCAGACATTGGCTATGAACAGAAACACTCACTAATTCATTTATTCTCTTTATTGTGAATGCTATAGGGAATAGGGAGCAATTTCAGACTGCTCTGAACCAGTTGATTACAGTCAGCTGTGATTGGTCAATGACATGCCACGAAAAAAATAAAACATGTGCCACAAACAGTCCTGCATGAAAATGTGATTGTATTCTTTTGAACAAGCTTGACAAGTGCAGGCGCCTTCGTTAGCCATCTGGCACCTCTTTCCCTATTCCAAAATAAAAAGGGAACTCGTGGTTACCACATCCCGTATATCCCACCTTTACACGCCATAATAGATAGTTTTCATTCCATAACCCTGTTTGATTTAAACATGGATCTTATTTGCATGCAAAAGACATATAAATAAATCTGCAATAAATCTTAACGTTACATATGCAAATCTATTGCGCTGACAGTTTGCCAACTTTTTGTGTGTTTGCATGAAGTCATTATGTTGCATCAGACATATGTTATCCTTTATCTTATATGCATGTAACGTACTAAATTCTGAATGTTCAGTAAAAACTTTCTAACTTTTTTCAGCATATAAAAAAAAAAAAAATGTGTTCTTCCAAAACAATAAATTGGATTGTGACCAAATTTCAGAGCATCTTAATCTAATTGAAACTTTGTCAAGAGCGAATAATTACACTCCTAATTACAACTGCCATTAGGTGGTGAATTGCAACAGTCCTGTCCAAAGATTGCAGAAACTGAAAGGGTGGCTTTGCGAAACACCAGTTTGGAGGAGTGGACAGAGAAAATGCTGAAGCATATACCAAAGACTCACCCCTTTTCTAAAGCCCAACAAAAGAAACCATCCATGAATATTGTGGAGGCCGATCATCCTGCCACTCATTAATCCATAGAGAAAATACTGCATGACGATGCTGGAAATACTGGAGACTGCTCATCAACTTTGATCCATGCAGAAGTAGACTTTATTGTGGGGTCTTTTGAAAACTCACTGCCTCTCCACAGTCTAAGCACCCAGCTGTTGTCGACGGGAGGGAACCTCCCAGATTTTTAACTCAAAAGGATGCCAAAAAGAGACTGAGAAATCTCTCTGCAGTGAATGAAGGCCCAGATTGATCATGTCTTGACAGATAACAATTCACACCATAAATTATTACATTCAGGCTTTATAAGCAGATTATAAAGCATCATGTTCAGTTTGCAAAAAAAAAAATGGTTTGCAAAAATTTGTGATTAGCATCAAATCCTCAGTATGTCACAAAATGTGTCAAAAAAGTAAAATGAGGTGCAGAAGTAATTTCATGTTGCCTTGTAATGAACAAAACAGTAATATCTTTTGCAATATATTTGTGATATGTAATTCTCTAATAGTGATACTGAAAGTCCTTGTAATGCATTGTCAATGTTCCAATCCAAAATCTCAACAAAAGGCAACTGTTTCTCTATACAAACACACATTCAGCCTATAGCAGAGGACAGCTCCCTGATCTACTGCACAAGAAGTGTCAAGCAAGGACATTTGTGATGTTAAGCAATGCCACCAATAGAAAGCTTTTAGTGGCTTTCATGACATAAACACTTGTTTCACATGATCCTTTGTCATTTAAGAAATTAGCTCAACTACCATTTTGTATCATTGTGGTCTATCAATGGAAAGCCAAATTAGGTTTTCACTGACCATATTTTCTTGTGGACGGAAGTAAAGCCTGTTTCCAATTTAAGCATTAGTCAGTTCATGTTACATATCGCAATCAAATGTACTATGTACAGATGTCTATAGGTCTGTCAAATGTACAGATGTCTATAGGTTTCTGAATAAACATTGTTGGCCAAAAGTTTGGAAAAATGTCCTTATGGAAAGAAATTCACCAAAGTGGCGTTTAACTGATCACTGATCAGCTGTCAGTTTGTCCAGATACTCAGGTGATATTTCACCCCACACTTCCTGTAGCACTTGCCATAGATGTGACTGTCTTGTCTGGCACTTCTCACACACCTTACAGACTAACTGATCCCACAAAAGCTCAATGGGGTTAAGATCCATAACACTCTTTTCCAATAATCTGTTGTCCAATGTCTGTGTTTCTTTGCCCACTCAATCCTTTTCTTTTAGTTTTTCTGATTCAAAAGTGGCTTTTTCTTTGCAATTCTTCCCATAAGGCCTGCACCCGAGTCTTCTCTTTACTGTTGTACATGAAACTGGTGTTGAGCGGGTAGAATTCAATGAAGCTGTCAGCTGAGGACATTCTTGTTAAGTTGCACATCTGGCCTTCCACATCTCTTTCTGTCCTTGTTAAAGCCAGTTGTCCTTTGAAGACCGTAACCGTTGAATGAAATCTTCAGTTTTTTGTCAATTTCAATCATTGTAAAGACTTCATTCCTTAAAATAATGATTGACTGATGAGTTTCTAGAGAAAGCTGTTTTTTTTTTTTTGTTTTGTTGCCATTTATGACCTAATATAACCTTAAGACATGCCAGTCTATTGCATACAGTGGCAACTCAAAAACAAACATACAAAGACAATGTTAAGCTTCATTTAACGAACCAAATAGCTTTCAACTGTGTTTGATATAATGGCAAGCGATTTTCTAGTACCAAATTAGCAATTTAGCATGATTACTCACAGATAAAGTGTTGGAGTTAATGCAGCTGCAAATGAGGCCTGTCTAGATTTGATCAAACGTAATTTTTTGTCCAATTCACTTCACCTTCACCAGGAGCTTTATTTTAAGTTTACAATTGTAACGAATCAAGAAGAGACCCAAGTGCAGTGTTAAGACTGTACATGAGAATTCAGGCACTAATTAGGATATTCCAGAAACATTGTCAGTAAACAGGCGAAAGTTCAAAACAAGTATCCAAAAAAAGTCCAAAACAGCAGGCAGGTACAAAGTTCCAAAAAAACAGGCAAGGATCAAAAACCAGGAATAGCAACTCTATGAAAATAAGTAGAATACTGGCTCAGTAAAAGGCATATACTCAATACCTAACAAACCAACCAACTGAACCCACAGTCCTTTATATGCAAAAAACACAAGTCCCATAGGCACGCTGTATGAGGTCACAAGTCGCAAGAGTGCTAATTGGCTAATGAAAAAAATAAAACATTTCTTCTTTTCGAATTTGTAGATTTGTTCTTGGAATGCAACAGCAAATTACAGGGATGCAAACTCATGAGGGGTACCCACCAACAGAGAAGTTATTACTCTGCAAATGAACTGATTTGAGGCAGGCAGGGGACGGGTCAAAGACCGCAGCTATGGAGGAATACTGCGCTATACTGATCATGTATGCAAGATTTCTGTATACATGGTTAGGTTTGGAATGGAATACTAGTTTACTATTTACTAAATACTGTACAGTTTATACTGTATGATGGCTATTATAGTCTTTTATTTTAACAAAAATGTGGGTATTATTGTACAATAAACATTTTTTTATAGTGCATCCGCAAAGTATTCACAGCACTTTACTTTTCCACATTTTGTTATGTTACAGCCTTATTCCAAAATGGATTAAATTCATTATTTTCCTCAAAATCCTACAAACAATACCCCATAATGAGAATGTGAAAGAAGTTGAAATCTTTGCAACTTAATTAAAAATAAAAAAAATCACATGTACAGAAGTATTCACAGCCTTTGCTAAATACTTTGTTGAAGCACCTTTGGCACCAATTACAGCCTCAAGTCTTTTTGAGTATGATGCTACAAGCTTGGCACACCTATTTTTGGGCAGTTTCTCCCATTCTTCTTTGCAGGACCTCTCAAGCTCCATCAGGGTTGATGGGGAGCGTCGGTGCACAGCCATTTTCAGATCTCTCCAGTGATGTTCAAACAGGTTCAAGTCTGGGCTCTGGCTGGGCCACTCAAGCACATTCACAGAGTTGTCCCATAGCCACTCCTTTGTTGGCTTGACTTGGCTGTGTGCTTAGGGTCGTTGTCCGGTTGGAAGATGAACCTTCGCAGTCTGAGGTCCAGAGCCCTCTGGAGCAGGTTTTCATCAAGGATGTCTCTGTACATTGCTGAATTTTGTTTCTAAGAGTCCTTCAGGTGCCTTTTGGCAAACTCCAGGTGGGCTATCATGTGCCTTTTACTGAGGAATGGCTTCCATCTGGCCACTCTACCATACAGGCCCGATTGGTGGAGTGCTGCAGAGATGGTTGTTCTTCTGAAAGGTCCAGAAGAACAACTCTCCACAGAGAAATGCTGGAGCTCTGTCAGAGTGACCATCGGGTTCTTGGTCACCTACCTGACTAAGGCCCTCTCCCTCGGTCACTCAGTTTGGCCGGGCGGCCAGCTCTAGGAAGAGTCCTGGTGCTTAAAACTTCTTCCATTTAGGGATGATGGAGGCCACTCTGCTCATTGGGACCTTCAAAGCTGCAGAATTTTTTCTGTACCCTTCCCCAGATCTGTGCCTTGCTACAATCCTGTCTCGGAGGTCTACAGACAATTCCTTTGACTTTATGGCTTGGTTTGCGCTCTGACATGCACTGTTAACTGTGGGACCTTATATAGATAGGTGTGTGCCTTTCCAAATCATGTCCAATCAACTGAATTTACCACAGGTAAATACATATTTACATGTGATTTTTTTCGTTTTACATTTTTTATAAATTTGCAAAGATTTCAACAAACTTCTTTCACGTTGTCATTATGGTTTATTGTCTGTAGAATTTTGAGGAAAACAATGAATTTAATCTATTTTGGAATAAGGCTGTAACATAACAAAATGTGGAAAAGTTGAAGTGCTGTGAATACTTTCCAGATGCACTGTAAATTGTGTCTGATATTATTCGTCACACTGGTCAAGTGCTCTACATAATGCATACAATTTCCCTTGGAGTAAGATCTGTTGTATTTTGCTCACTATGGCAAATTAAGCAGCTAATTTATGTATTGCATGCATCTAGAAAATTTGCATCCTGTGCACTGTGTTAGTATACTACTCTGAATATATGCCATGATGACCTACAATATTACTTTCCAAAATGAGCAGTATAGCCATAGCACAAAATACTCACTTGACTTGACCTTCCCCTTTAAGTGTTCAAATGAACTGAAAGCAATGAAAATGAAAAATTACATTTTGCATTTTATTTCTGAGATGACAACTAGAAGCCACTCGATGAATTATACTTGCAATGTTGTGAGGTCATGCAATAACAATGTAGCATACAACTATTTCAAACATTTGTCATTGCTTAATGCATACTATTTCAGAAACTCTGCAGGTAAAAGTACACATTGCACAGAATGCAAAAATAAGCAATTTGCAAGTATTCCATTGCAATAACGGCAAGAAAACGAATAACTCCGGGGCGAACCAAATTCTGTCTCGTATGTTCACACCAGTGGGGAGAGGTGACATTTTGGCCTTGTCTTGGAAAGTGACCTCTAGGAAGCTCTCTTTGAAAGTGTTCTCAGAGATGATGCTCCCTGAAGGAGGATGAGGAGAGGTGAGAGGGAAAGATATAGGGATTTTTCTTGCTGTGCCTTTTATTCTTAGCACAAAAGCCACTGCACTAACGCTGGCAACGAACACGTATCGGGCTTGCAGGTTGGCACTGCACTTGTTAAGCCTCTAAACGATATCCTCAGAATAATTTTACCAGTGCTTCCCTTGTATAAGCTTATTACATCCCTTGTAAATGTTTATTACACAACAAAGCCAAAACTGACGGTACTAAAGCCTGTTTTAGGCACTTTTCCCCGGGGCTAGTGCTTTTCGTTGCTTTCGCACCTGAGGAAATGGAAGTGGAGCGTAGTTCTAGCGGGAAGACCAGCAGGTGTACATCATCACATCATTAGCTGGGTAACTCCTAGCCAATCGCACGTAAGCCAATGCTTTATAAGTCCGCTCACAATCTATCACATTGCTGTTTCGGTGTGCTAACACTACAACCTCCACCTCCCCACCACCACCAGTTGAGCCCTGTCCCACAGGGGGGTAGGCTCCTCGCCTCTGCCTCCTATCTCCTGCAGGACATGACGGTTCCGGGTACAACTCCCTTGAACTGCCGGACGGGGGCCACGCCAAAGAGAGAGACATCACCTCCCGTTTTAGATCTATCAAATAAATGGCATCTCAAACTTCACTCAAGCCCGCGTGTCTTCCCGATAGAACTATAGTTCCTCTAAGCCGTTTTAGGGGACA